>NC_090192.1:36471288-36771288 GCF_024679245.1 Pseudorasbora parva | reverse complement strand
TAGCTGTGGGTATACCCTTGTTCTGCTAGCATGTTTTACAAAATACCAAGGTACTTCAACAAAAACATTTATTTAGTCAAAAACACTGTGATTAAAATTAGAGAACAATAACCAATGCAGCACAAAAAAAACATTACAACTAAAAAGTGATGCTTACAGCAGTCAAACATTAGTAGGAGGTATAGAGGCCCTTGCTTTGAATGAGCTCCACACATCTGCGGCCAGAGGACATCACCAGATACTCACACTGCTCCGCTGTGATCGGTTCACTCTTCTTCAGTCTCTTACACAGTTCGGTAACTGGAGTGGGTTTCTTAGCCATAACTTTGTCGCCAATGGTTTTACACAGATTTTCAATGGGGTTTAGATCAGACTCTGGGCTGGCCATTTCATTATTTCAATGTTCTCATGTTCAAGGAACTGCTTTACCCATTTTGTAGTGTGATCGGGGGCATTGTCTTGCATAAAAATTGCGGGCTGATTGGGAGATGCTCGCGGTGAAGGAACCTGAAGGATCTTCTGATGAACAGGTTCTGATGTTCTGCCATGTAGCTGTATAATAGGCCCAACTCCTGCTCCAGAAACATCTCCAAAACCATGCCACTTCCTCCTCCATCTTTCACTGACTTCTTTGGGCACTTCGGGTTCAATCTTTCCCCATTATGCCAAACATAATGTTTTCTATCAGACACAAATAAATTAAACTTGCGTTCATCACTAAAATGAACTTTGGAGCAGTTCTCCTCTGTTCACACAACATGCTCCTCATCAAAGGTTATCTGATTCGTTCTGCTGATGAGAGGTTTGGTCACTGCAGAGTGAGCGTCCAGTCTCAATTCTCTTAAATGACAAGACACTGTATGACGAGACAGATCCTTACTGTGTTCAGCTCTGAACTGGCGAGTAATTCCAGCTGCAGTGTTGAACCGATTCCACATTGAACGTCTCCGCATTGTCCTGTCCTCTCGTGCATTGGTCTTGCAGACCCTTTTGGGTACTTGAATGAATTAGTGTTTTTGTAAAGCTTCAATATTCTAGAAATTACAGATTTGGAAAAACTAACTTCTTTTGCAATCGCTGAAAGGGCCATCCCTTTGGCCTTCATCTGGACAACCTGGGGTCGTAGGGTTTCAGTCACCCTAGAGTGGCTTTAAATCTCGCAAAGTCAGTGAAAATTGGAAAGTTTGCTTCAAGTTAAATAGGGATTCCCAGATTATTACGGAAATTAGCACCAAGTGCCAGATTAACACCCAAAGCTTGAAGGTATCTGAAAGTGTTCGCTAATTTCGACCAGCGTTATTGTTCAGTCTTATTCAAGTTGTATATACTGTACTTCAGAATATATTTAACTTGTGAACTATGCTTAAAAACTGCCCTTCTGCTCCTGTTAGGATCATTTAAAAAGGACTAAGCAGTGACCTTGAAATTTAGGAAATTGTATGTTGTACTCTAATTTTGATCTCTACTGTATATATATGTATATATATTAGGGCCGGGACTTAAACGCATTAATTAAGATTAATTAATTACGTGACTTGAACGCGTTAATTAATTACGCAAAAAAAAAAAAAAAAAAATTTAACCACACTTATTTTTGCACCGCGGAACGTTTTTCAATGAATGAGTTTCGACGGACCGATTATACTGGAACACCAACTAGCACTCGCTCCGGAGTCACGACAACAACAAACCATGGGTGCGTCTCAATCCGCTCCCTAGTTCAGTAGTCAGGGCACTGATCAGGGAGTCAGCCCATTGACTTATGTCCTGATCAGTGCCTTGACTAGTGAACTAGGGAGCTGATTGAGACGCAGGGCATGAGTGAACATGAACGAAGAAGCTGATGAGACTGCTTTGCTTGGCCCCGTGGATGGGAAATTTTGTTTTAAAAAACGAAATGATGGAAAAGCCGACAAAAGCATGGTAGTGTGCAAGCTATACAACAAGGAATTTGGGTATCACCGCAGCACATCGAGCCTCAAATATCACAAATATGCTTTTGCTTAACTTAATGGCAAACATTGCACTGGTCTGCTGGACTGAAATAAATAAACAATATTTTGTTGATTAAGCTTATGTATTCAGTCATTATTCAATGGTATACTAAAAATACATGTGAAAAATTACTTCTCATTGTTCTCAGGTATTAATATTTATGTGCAATTAAAATGCGATTAATTTCGATTAATTAATTACAAAGCCTCTAATTAATTAGCTTAATTTTTTTTAATTGAGTCCCGGCCCTAATATATATATATATATATATATATATATATATATATATATATATATATATATATATATATATATATATATATGTATGTATGTATGTGTATATATATATATATATATATAGTAATATAAATTATTAAATTTATATCATAACATTTTTCTATTCATTTTCTATTTTTATTTCTATTCTATTTCCATTTTTCTTTACATTTACTTTAACTTGAAACTAATTAAAACAGAAATAAAAACAGACGTTTAAAAGATAATAGATAAGAAATATAGACATTTTTTAAAACACATGTGGCATAAATAAATAAATAAATACCAGCAAACAAAAGTTCTTTTGATACAATAAAACAAAGTTGTTTGTTAAAAGTAAAAAAACAAACAAACAAACAAAAAAACATTCTGGATGAAATCTATGTGCTGGTGTACAGACAGTAACTTGCCCCCAGTATGAAGTGCTGTACTGTGTTAAAGTCCAGTTGGGGGTAAACTGCCCTGGCAGCTGCTGCTGGTCCAGCGCCCAGAATCTGAAAAGATGATGCCCATCGCCAAGCAGCGCCCAGCAGGTAACTGGAGACTTGAGCCTGGAACTCTGGATAGACTGCAGCTATGAGGACATATACAAGATATACAAATACTTCTGTATGTTCTAATGCTGAGTTGCCCACTTTTTAATCTCTTCTTTTTGTTTTCGGCACTGATTGTTGGAGAAAATCTTGGAAATCTCTGCAATGGATTTAAATATAGTAAAATGTGTTAAGATGAACTGAGAGTTCCTGCCAGAGCCGTGAACTGTGCAGAAATCTCAGATTAAGACCTAGGTGCTTTAAACACGTTATTGTTCCATACTCTTCAAACTGTCTCTCCCAACACCTGTCTCATGTGTGATAAGTCTGTCTGACGTGATAGTATGTGTCCCGTCTCCCTGCTGATGGTGTGAGTAGAGCTCCAGCGCACCGCCGCTCCTCATGAACCCCACACCTCTGCGCTAATGACGCGGCTGGGAAGTTTTCTGTAATGAGGCCCCACACAGGAGATCTTGCATTTGGGATTGCACACAGAGCCATATGTGGGGCCATTGTTGCATGCATTAACATACGGCAGGTCAAGCTAACATATGCAGACTAAGAAATGACTAATGACTTATCACATGCATATTATTTTTGGACTTTCCTAAGAGCGTGCAACCTTTCAGAGGAGCAATTGAGAACACACACACACAAAAAATCTATCTATCTATCTATCTATCTATCTATCTATCTATCTATCTATCTATCTATCTATCTATCTATCTATCTATCTATCTATCTATCTATCTATCTATCTATCTATCTATCTATATCCATCCATCCATCCATCCATCCATCCATCCATCCATCCATCCATTTTATAATTGTATTTAGTATGTGAAGTTAAATTACAAATGAGAAATGTTGCCTTGGCAATTGATAATGTTTATTTCAAGTAACTAAATGTTGGTTTTAGTTTTAATAAACTAGAACAATCCTGCTTAAATACTCTATCAAACAGTTGTCTTGATTGTAATCCAAAACAAACTGCTTACTAACCTTTCCCTATAAAGATCAATTTTACAATTTTATTGCTATGCCAACGCCACATAAACCCTAAAACCTAAACGGCTGTAAAATAAATAAATAATTTAAACAACTTTACAGCTCAAATACAGTCATATAATCCTGCAAAATTAGATTAAATTCAGTTTGTATTTAATCCAGAATATTCCTAAATCTTGATGCACTAATATGCACCGTTTAGGCGTAGATAAAGGTGTGAGGGTTTCAAAGTTGGCACATTTCTTTCTGAGAGCGTTGAATGTGCCGGGTATGCTGGTTGAGGTGTATGGGGTTTATTGGTTGTATTGAGTGTATTGGCGGTGAGGTGAAGCTTTCATTTGGCAGGCTGTAAAAATGCCTGTTTTTGTGTGTGTGTGTCAGGGCTTGAGTTTTTGTGATGGAGGAAGCAGGTATTAGCTCAGAGACCTCGGTGGTCCCTGCTAGCCATTAGTTTCCCCTACAGCTGCAGTAAGATCCGCACTGTGAATCTGCCACACTGCCTCATTCATCAGCTACCCCATCCGCACCAGCACACACACATTCCAATAACACACACACACACACAGCTCTCCCCTTGCTAGAACTTCTGCACATTGACTGCAAAGCATTTGAACACAGAGAAAGACGAGCAGAAAGAAAAACACGCCGTGATGAAAGCCGTTGTTTATTACTTGCGATCGGCACGCTTGTGGTTCTTTCATGCTCTTGACTGAAGCGTCTCCGGTCAAAGCGTGTGCAACTTCCTGCCGCCTGCCTCTCTTACAGGAAGTTTTTAAACGTTGGCAGGAGAGTTGTGGAATGGCCTGTGGAAACGGAGAGGACGGGGTCAGACCTGAGAGGTCAGCTGCCGAGGCCCGCTTTGTTAGAGAGCACAGTGCTGGACCACTGCTAGACCACTTCACCGATCCCTCTCTCTCTATCTCTCTCTCTCTCTCTCGCTCTCTAGGCCTGATGGTACATTATTTGTTAGAGCACATTCGTCCTGCCAAATCAGTAGAGCCTGCAGCTGGTTGCACACAACTAAGTTAAGATCATTTGTTTATTAGATTAAGGGGTTTTGTGATTCTTTGTTGCATATTGTTCATGTGCTTAAACTTTAGTTGCAGTCTTCAATGTGAAATGTTTTCATAGTCCCAGAGTGAAATGCATACTTGAGCTGTTTTAACTAAAAGCAAAACCCATATCTTATCAATAACATATCTTGACAATACTTCAGTGCCATTGTTTTGTCTAAAGATGAACACCAGTCATGTTTTTTCGAAGGCATATTTATGAAAGCTTCTTAAATGCCCTAATTGAACTAAGGCCTAATCCTGGCTTAATCTAAACCCTTTCTGTGAAACCAGGCCTTTATCTTTGAAGGAGAAAAATCAAACGGAAACTACCTTTTCTTTATAGCTGCAGTCTGTAACTTTTGGGGGGTAAAAAAATTATCCAAAATAAATTTTTGAGCAAGCACATAACGAGCCAGTGTTTAAAATGATCTTCTTACTGGTAAACTTCTAATAATGTGTTATAGTTTGTGTAGTTCTGGTAGCTTTCCGTGGGAAATTTGAGCATGCCACCATGTCTGTATACATAAAGACCTCTCTTCATCTCTCTGCATTGGCTACCACTTGCTGTCAAGGCTTTGACTCTTGCTTATGGATCCACTACAAGCTCAGCACCCCCATAATTTGACTCGTTCCTACGAGTCTACACCCCCACCAGAAGCCTTCGCTCAACTAAGGAAATCACTTTCCAGAACTTTCTCATTCACCATTACCAACTGGTAGAATGATCTTTCGACCTCCATCCAGATAGCTGAATCACTGACTTCAGTCAAAAGACTCTCTTCCGTGAGCACTTAATCTTATCATAAAAAATATATATATAAAAATTCTTGTTGCGCTATTTTTCTCTATTCCCTCCCTATTCTAGCTATTATGCTACTCTGAGTATGCACTTTTTGTGTTTCTTCACCTCTTCATGATAGATCGCTTCCTGTACTCATCAGTTGTAAGTTCCTTTGGATAAAAGAGTCTCCTAAATACATAAATGTAATTGTATATGTAAATGTGAATGTAATGAAGCAAGAGTCCCGAGTAGGCTTTATCGCATGTGAGGATGCTGCAGGTGGCCGATCATTTACAGTATTTTCTCACAGCAGGTGCAATAATTAAATGTAATATTTTAATGGCGGGTTGTGATCCAGAAAAGGTCCAAACTACAATCATTAGTGACAACTGGAGATTCACCCCTAGTCAAAAGATTTGAAAAATATAACTTTACAGGTAATTCTAATACACACTAAATACAGTGCTTGCTGCAGTTCACTAAAAGGAGTACTTCAGCGCTGGGAAGATGAATCTGGTTTTAAACTGGGTCATTAATGTAGTAGAAATGTGAAATTATTTTTTAATTTGGTGATTTCTAGACTGAGAAAAGACAGACAATGTATTTTTGTCTCATGGGGATGAGAGACAACAATTCCCAGAATGCTTTGCTGCCCTACGAGGCCACTCGCAAAGCCAGCTACTAGATTACTATATCACTGATCACTTTCCCACCGCGACCGTGTTCATTTTCATAAAATCAGTTCAGTTAGAGAACAGACACTACAATTAAAAACTGAACGTGTCTGTTCAATAGAATGTGATTTAGCCGCTGAGGGAGTCTCACAGCCCAAAACGCTGCAGGAGTCAGATCACATTGACAGTCATGGGTGAGCTCGTGATGAGAACTGAGGTAAACACGTCCATGGCATAGATTCACAGCGCATCCTTCATATCTCCGAAAAGTCTTTAGTTTTATTATATTTATAAAAGAAATATAGGCTGTACCGAGTCTTTCCGGAAAAAACCGAGCGCCTGGAGGCGTATCGTGGGGGCGGAGCTAAAGAATGACGAGCGCGGAGCTACAGCACGAGAGCTTCTGAAAGCTGACATCATCAAGCGTGGAGATGAAAACGTTACCCTAAATAAACCATGGCTATCAGATTTAACTAATACATATATGATCCAGAATCAGATCCAGAGGCTGAAATAAATTGAACAGGAGAAACAGCAACAGCAGGACGTCCGTCTCTGTGGTATGTACTGTATTTAGTGGCCTGTCAACATTTGTGTGTGTTTACTCACAGTTTACGAGGACATGATTCAGTTTATGGACTATTGTATGTGACTAAACCTTAGCAGTAGCAAGCAAAACGGTTTTGCACGTCAGACTAGTGTAACGTTATACATAGAACAACAATGGAGTAACCGTTAGTGCATTTGAATGACGAAGCACGCTTTGTGAGAACGCTAGGTTTATGTTTGGGGTGGCTTTACAATAATCAAACTGACACCTATAGTGGTCAGCTAAACAAATGTATTTAAACACACACCATAGATCGCATGCTCCATTGATAAATTAACTACCGTTATACACGATCGTGTTGTTTACTGATGTTTACTTACGCAACGATAGCCAACAGCATAGACATTTGAAGCAGTTTTACTCACCGCCTGCTTCCAAAGCAGGACCGCGAACCTTTATCGTCACCGCTCCGTCAAAAACACACTTCTTTGGTAACTGTTGATTTCCTGAAGTCCTGACAGCAGTGACCGTGGAGATCCACTTTTGCGACGCGACTGTAGCGGGATGTTGTGCCGCTTCCCGTCATTTCTGCGTTAAAATCGGTTCAAATGCAGCGCTGCCTTCCCGGAATGCTGTGCTGAAGCGTTGAAGTCGCTTGACGTCACCCATAGGAATAAAGTGGAGCGCGGCGCGACAGAAGTGTTGCATGGACGACTGGATCTACACCTGAGAGCAATGTTTATGGGCGTGCATTTACTCTCTCGCTCTACTCACACGCGCGCGCGCCCTTCCGGGAGAAGAGCCCGTACGGCCCATACAAGGACATTCCGCTCTGTCAAGTCAAGCCGACCCATACTCGAAAAAAAACTCTCCGAAACTTGTGAGAAACCGGAAGGAGTAATTTTAAAACAGAAATACTCCATCAAATGTCCAACTTAGTTTTTGAAAATTTGTCTATGTTTAGGATGGGAATCCAAGTCTTTAACAAGCTCAGTATGCATGAAACAGCATTTCACCCCCCTTTAACTTTCATAGGAATTAGTTTGAGAAGTTAAAAGACTTACTTTACTCTGCTGGCTGCACCGTTTAAACATGAATGCCTGAGGCTGCAGCTGCGAGCTGAGTGCTGTGAGTGTGATCTCCATCCCCCAAGCGCGAGTTGAAAACATGCGGAAATGGCTCCCTCTGCTGGCTGTAGTCTTTAGCCTCTGGCCAACAATTCCTCCGATGGTGCAAATTGACGATATTTGCGTCATAGGAGCAATTTTTCCAGAAATAAAATGCATAAATCTCTCATCTCAGGGGGATATGAGGGGGGAAGTAAAATCATTCGAATATACTCCAGGGTTTCTACTGATACAAAGCCATATGCTAATCGCTGAAGTAACCCTTTAATGGCCACTGGTGTCACTAATAACAAAGGTTTAGCCCTTTTGAGATAACATATGTGAATATTCAGAAACATTTACCTTAAAAAACTATCCATCGATTTTTGAAATTAGGATTGGTTGCAAATGTAAACAGCCTGCAATACAGCTGATGAACTATATTACTAATCTGATTCTTTTATACATTTGCCACAGTAAAAACTATATTAGACCCAGAAAAAAGATCTACTATGATTTTCATTTTAAATCAAAGTTGACTCTTTATTTTCTCAAAAATGAATTTATCCATGCATATTATTCTTAAAATAATATCATAAATAATGTAACATTTCATAAAACTATAATTAGTTGGTCTGCATTTTAAACAACTTTTCTCAGTTGATGTTATCAAGAGGGGATAGAAGTTAAAATAAGTCCACTTTTTAAGATTCAGTCAATTCACATTTTTTAATATTCTCACATCTATGAACCGTATGTCAGTTACAGAGATATAAGCAAATACTAGCAAATACTCTTTGTACTACAGCATAAAAAGTGACTAGTTTAAGTATAAGAGATAAGATGAAAAATAGTCATTGTTATTAAAATAAATGACAGTTTTGTTGCAAAAAATAAATAAATAATAAATAAATATAAGTGGGCCTCTGGGAAAAATAATAAAACAATATATATATTCATGATATGACCTCTTTAATAAACTGCAGGGAGGTTACAATTACAAATAAAAATGTTTTTTGATTTGTGCCAAAAATTCAAAGGATAATTGCAGCTCTTGCAAATAAAACACAAAGCCCTGGCCCTTAATTTTGATCCTGGAATGAGCATTTCTTTGTCACACTTCACAAACAACCAGATAAATTAAATAACCGTGTGTGCAGTAAAAGGAAAATGTGTGCATTCGAAGACAGCCTATACTGCCGGGGAACTCTTATTTAAATTGGATGGGAAATTAGCGAAAAAGGCCTGGTCATTTTGGTGGAGAGAGCCGATCTGATGGCTGGGGTAATTATCCCGCTAAAGTGGGTAACTGACACGTATGGTCACATAGGTCAGTTAGTGTAAGACAGATTTTCCCCTTTCCCTGCAGTGCTTACTGAGACTCATTAAGTCCTTTAGAACAAACAGAGAAAAAGAGTATTGTTAACATACAGAAGGAAGGCTGAGAGAGAGAGAGAGAGAGAGAGAGAGAGAGAGAGAGAGAGAGAGAGAGAGAGATCCGCAATGATTTGCTTTGTTTTTATTTTTTTTCCCAGAAAAAAATATCTTGATGAGGCAATGAAATAAATCACAGGGGCTGAAATCCAGAGGTAACATCTTTTATGGACTTCTTCATGTCATCCATCTCCGGGCCGGGAGTGAATTATCAGAGCCACAAAAAAAGATCTATGTTTTCTGAGTTCCAATAATGGTTCAGGACAGAGATATATATTTATTTCCTCATAAGCTCGACAGGGCGACGGTGAGTGATAAGTATCATTATTGTTTGGCGAGATTGTAGTTTATGTCTCATCACCCGAGATGTTGGCACGCACGTTTTCAAAGGAGGAAACAGATCAATTTCAGCCTGACGTCCAGGAACATATGCAGAATGTAATGAGGAAGAGAGAGACGATTACAGACCCCTGCATCTCACTGTAGCCTCACGTATACCTTCATAAAGTCACATATAGATGCAATTCCTCTCCCCATTTCGCATCTAGAGGAAGGCGGTGCATACATCATTGACAAAAAGTCCATTTTAAATCATAATCAGCTACTGTGTGAAGTTTCAACCATGCAAAATCATATTTAATGTCATGTATACAATCTGAAAAGTTTTATTTGTGTGACTGGCCAGTTCAGGACAGGTCATTTTGAAGTCCACATAGAAAAAGACATTTTAATAAAAAAATTAAAAAATTAAAAAAAAATCATAATGTAGCCAGACAGTAAGAAGGTATTTTTAGTTTTGCTTCCTTCTATAATTACATTTGTAATGTTTATGTGGTAATACCCCAGATTAATTTATTCAGTTGTCCGGTGTCACACCTCCACATAAAAGAGTTTGTCAAATGTATATGAATGTATCATACATCAAGTCTCATGTTAAATTAAATATTGCTACATTAAAAAAAATAGAGTGTCACACCGCAAGACTTTTTAAATAAACTAGTGACTTAAAATATTTTTTTAAAAGTATATCATACTTTGTGATATATCAGATTCCCTGGTGCACCATCATTATGGATTTATTACTGGAAGCATATCAAACATAAAACTTTTTTTAAAAATGAAAATGAAAATAAGTATATAAAATAAATGAAAAATCCATAGCCCATGACCTTTTGCAACGCCCACAGCAGAATAACAGACACTCCCAACTCTGCACTAACAGATCCCGATTCCATCCAAATCATAGATGAAATGACAGAC
The DNA here is from genome assembly GCF_024679245.1 of Pseudorasbora parva. Taxonomy (NCBI): domain Eukaryota; kingdom Metazoa; phylum Chordata; class Actinopteri; order Cypriniformes; family Gobionidae; genus Pseudorasbora; species Pseudorasbora parva. The sequence continues at coordinate 36,760,616 of NC_090192.1, read as the reverse complement.
GTTCTACAGCATGTTAATCATTTCAAACCAAACATCATTTAGAGCTCTAATCCCATTGGAATGGTGCTTTTGAATAGATGAAAATCAAGAAAGCTAACAAATCAAGGAGTCAAACTCCGCCAACACTGGAAAAATTTCGACTACACGAGCTTCCTTTAATTTAATTTCCTCCTACACACTCGTCTCGTATACACTCACTTTCAAATTGAAAAGGTGAAGTGTGTTTTATTTTGCGCTGACCCTGTCTGGATTAATCCCGAGTATTCATGAATATAAACAGCGCCGCATTAGCGTGCATTAATGGCAATAATAAATGCATAACCTGCTGGTTTGTGGCCTTGACCGGTATGAGGAGCGCCTCTGAAGAGCGTTGTTCACCTCACCGCTATCGTCTTTGCTCAAGGGGGCCTGCATGGGGCAGGATTCCATTACCACAACTGACCCCTTTCTCTCCAAAATGCCCCCTTCCCTCTTTCCCGGCTCTGTTCCCCCCTGAAGAGCATCTTGGCGGTCTCTGTCGCGCTTTGCTCCTCTTCACCTCAGTGCTCCTGTAACTCTGAGCTCATTAACCGCGTGGTTCCAAACGGCTGCTGGCATACATTGCCGCCTTTATCTCCAGCAGCCCCCTCGGACGCAGGCATTGTCTCTTATTTTTAATTAGATTGGTTCATCTGCAAGCGGACGGGGATGTTTGTGCACCGGGCTCTGATACAACATCCAATCGCACTTAGTTCATTCTGCACAGTTGTTGTTAAAACATATAGTATTCTTTTATTTATTAAGAGTTATTTGAATGAATGAATGAGGCATTTATATAGCGCTTTCAAATGTATACTGTACACCCAAAGCGCTTCACACTCATGTCAGGGGTCTCTCCTCAACCATTTGGCTTAAAGGATGAAAAATGTAAAAGTATAGTTGGTGTTGTGCAGAGCATTAAAGAAACTATGAAAATGTATCTTGTGCACACACCAAAAAAACACCAAAAAAAAAAAAACTTTCAAGTGCATCATTTTGTAACAAAAAAAAGCACTTACAATAGAAGTGTATGGCAAAATTGTAAACAACCGACTTGAAATGTAAGTGTAGAACTGCTTCATTGTACTATAATATCCATTTTTGGCTTATATTGATATGGTGTAGCCACTTTAAAAAACAATTTATTTGCACATGCATGCTCTTAAAGGGATAGTTTACCTAAAATGAAAATTCTGTCATCATTTACTCCCCCTTAGGTTGTTCCAAACCTGTATGAGTATCTTTTTTTTTGATGAACACTGCAATGTTTCTAACCAAGCAGATATTGGCAGCCATTGACTACCATAGTATTCCCACCCCCCACCCCTTCTTCCCCATATCTTCCTTTTAATTTATACAGGTTTAGAACAACTTGAGCGTGACTAAAGGATGACAGATTTTCCATTTTTAGGTGAACTATCCCTTTAAATGAATAAAGAACATATCGGTGTTCCTAATATGTTGTGAAACAGCCCATAATAAGACAGCGTTATTATTATTATTGTGGTTTCAAATGGGTAAAAGTGTATCAAGATAAGCAACCATACAGGAAAGGTCTTTTATTATACGATCCTGTCATGTCACTTGTTTAACACTTGACCTGCTGACTCTCACATGCATAAATCACGAATGAATAAACATGAGGATTCATAATACGGTTGGCATGTGTGTTTATCCTTTGCCAAGTCAAGGTATTAATAAAATTAACTGAATTCAATTAAATATCACAGTATGTAAATTAGATATTTCAGACATGTGCAAATAAGGACAGCCCAGGTTTGTTTTGTACAATTAGTGCAAGGTCAAATTATGTGCACATTTTTATTAATTTTCTTTTTTTACATTAAACCATTACATCCCAAGAACACGGTATAAAGTGCTTTAGAGGAGTTACCATGTTTTTCCACCTCTTAACAAACTCTGACTTATTTTTTATTTTTTTTTACCTGGATTCTCTGAAAGCTATAAAATATTAATCATCCCAAAGATGGCTCTTAAATTAGGGTAAATTCCTGAGAGAATGGGATCAGTCATTAAAACAACATCATTAGGATGTCAGCCGAGCCCCAAGGAGAGACCGGGGCCGACTGTTGATCATTTCTGCTATATTTAATGAACAGTCAACGATACATAACTTCAATATTGGCAAAACATAATAATGAGGCAATTTCAGGGAAAATATGCGCAACCCCCCTGTTTTGTCACACTTTTGTAATACACTTGATTGCTCAATCAGGCAACTTTGTGTCAACAAACAGTCTTGGGATTTCGAGTTTGGCACAATTTTTTTCAGTCACTTCTTAAAAGGTACTTTTTAAAACAATTAAACACATTTACAAAAAAAAAAAAAAAAACGACACTGATCGACACTGATTTTGCGCTTTTGATTTAGCTCAGGTTTAGTGACAGAAGCCACAGAGACAGAGGGAGGAGGACGTCAATAATACTAAAATATTACAAATCAAAATCATCAATGCACCACTCACGATTCTCATCAACAACTGCATAAAAGTGTCGTTTGTTCACGCTGCAACGGGCCACACAGGAAACACATTCATTTCTTCACATTCATCGCAAATATTAAACTTCCTCTTTTCTTTCTTTATTTCTGAGGTATGCTTTACAGTTATGATGTAAGACTATAGCTCTACATAGCATTAAATAGTCTTTAATGGGCCGTGGCTAACTCCAGCGGTGTAAATTTCTCATAAAGTGACACTTTTACACCTTATTTAAGGAGGAGTAGCCTGTCTTGTGCAATCCTTTCCAAAACAAGGTCCAAAAACAACATCAGAGGGCCCATATTTCAGCCCAGCAGCTCAGAGGGAAAAAAAACTCTCGCAAATATTTTCTGAATTACAAAGATGGATTAGAGCCACATGAGAGGAATTTGGTGTGTGTCCACTGACTAATATATTTCAGAAGTTCAGCTGTATCTAAAACATATTTCATGACAAACGCTGAGAATGATTTGAACAGGTGTATCCGGCGACCATCTGAGACCACCATTAATTTAAGTAAAACTGATGAGAAATTCATTTAAGATGTTCATTTAAGCTTAAAAGTACTTTTTGACATTAAAGTGCCCTGACTGCTTTTTTCTAATATTATCTTTCATGCAGTGTGTAATATAGCTGTTCATGCATGAAAAAGATCGACAAAGATTTTTAAAGATCAAAGTGTACGAGAAAATAAAGTTGATTCTAAACTGCCGAAACGAGTCACCAGTAATTCCAGTTTCACTTCCTGTTACAAACCTACCTAACAATGTAACAAATTTGTAGAATGCCAGTCTGTGGTCATCATTGGCTCACTGCAAACAACGTCTACTTTGACACGCCCCCAAACACTGTAACCAAACTAATTAGCGCTGCAAATAAACTTTGTGGCACTTCAAAAGAACGAAGACAGAATCGTTCTGGAATTGATATGGAAAAACCAATGCCATTATTACTGTTTGTATGGTTGTCCAAAATCACCCCCTATATCCTTAAAGCCGGGGACACACTTAACGATTTTAAGGCTGATTATGACTGGCCTGGGTCTGTGCCAGTTGCATTTAGTCATGTTTACAGTCAGCATTTAAAATCATTTAATGTGTTCAGTTCAGTCTTAGAATGTTTCAGTCATTAAGTGTGTCCCTGGCTAAAATAGGGCACTGTTTGAGGGGACGGCCATTTGTAGAGGTGTCCGAAAGGGCAACCCATTCTCACTCCCAAGGCGTCAAAATCCAAAGCATGGTCAAGTGCCTTCCGCGTCACAATGAAGATGCTAAAGGTAGCCCTAGACATAATTTTTTGACGCACTTGGTGTTCCATTCATTTCAACGAGAAAACATTTAATTATTTGCATTTATAAAAGTAGACATGATTTTATTCATATTTAAAGGCTACTTTTATATTTTGGAGCAACTAACCCAACTCCTACCCTAAACCTACCCACTTCACAACAATCTAAAACACATAAAAGGCAAATGTACAGGCACAAGTTGCAAAAACTGACCAAAAATTGGTCAAAATGTACGATTATTCACTATGAAAACGTTGTTTTCTTTTGGAATAACATGCACAGGTAAATCATTAACAGGGTCCATTTTGATTTCATGTTGACTCAAAGAAAAAGGCCTGGCTTTAGTTTCCTCCACAATGAATCAAAATACAAGTGTCAAGCTCCGTCATGCTGAAGCGAAGCCATGAAATATGTGCAGTTATTTACTATGCAGGACAAATTCAGCCATGCCAGGCCAACAATAAACATGTCTACATTGTGTCAGACCTGCGGAGCGATAAACGGAATTAAGCCATAACACTCCTGGTAACGTAACCCCTTTACTTCTTGTAAATCCAGTCAAGTGTGAAAAATAATAAGTGACCAGAGGATGACCCACTCCTCAGTCTCGCCGTGGATAAATCCTCTGCTGCTGGGTAATAAAACTACACACAGATCAAATGCAATCGACTGGCATGACATATGAATCTCTGTTTGTGGCCCTATTACCTGTGATTCAGCATTTGTGTTGTGTAACCGGATTCAGAGAGAGTCGCGGACTACCTTTAAGGACGGACGGATGGATGGATGGATGGAGGGATTTTGGAACAACATAAGCCAATAAAATAAATACAAATAATAATGTAAATGTTTACGTGAAATGTCCCTTTAATGCTGCACTTTAAATTCTGCTTAAATTAGCCTGTAATTTTAAAAATATATATCTCATGTGACCTTTTGACGCTTAAATGTTGCATACAAGAGAACTAAAGTCAGAAATAGCTGTGGAATTATTCATCTTTACCCTTATTGACGATGAGTAATGTCATATATGCTGAGTTTAACTACTCATATTATGGAACACGGGTGATACATGGAACGCAAAGGCCACAAGATGTTTGTCTGACACCGACAGAAAGTCTCATCAAGCCTCTTCTACCTCCATTACAGATTATCATAAATGTTTCACATTCACCTTTACCGTGGTGGAGATATTAAATCAAAGCAGACTTTCCCTGTTCCTCTCAAGTCAGCATTGATTAAAGATCTCCCGATAAAGGGTAGGCAAATGTCAGCTTAGTTGTAATTGAAAGAAAGTCTGAAGCTCTGATGTGCTGACCAAGGAATACAACAGTAGAACGCTTTTCCTCAGGATGTGTGGATGAAGATACAATACGAGTGTAAATGTCGACAGGTGAGGGAAAGCTCTACTAACTGCTATTATTACTTACATATAAACAGAGATAAAACTATTTATAAATTCAAATCATATTATATTAGTTTTTCATAGAATGTCACCTGTTGGGGATGGTGGTTGGGTTTTAGCATTTGTGTTCTCCAACTCGACATGGCTCAAAGTCATAATAACATTAAAGAAATTGTCTTTAAGCAGCAAATCAGCATATTTGAATGATTTATGAAGGATCATGTGACACTGAAGACTAGAGTAAACTTAGATTTGATTACATTTTAAAATATAATCAAATAGAAAAGTTATTTTAAACAATATTACTGTCTTCACGCATCAAAGTGTGAAGACAGTAATATTGACAGTAATATCACAGCCTTAGTGAGCAAGAGATTTAAATAATAAATAATAATAATAAAAAGCCTTACATACACCAGTATAGTATATATACTATACACCTATCAGGCATAACCTTATGACAGGTGAAGTGAATAGCACTGATTATCTCTTAGATATATTAGGCAGCAAGTGAACATTTTGTCCTCAAAGTTGATGTGTTAGAAGCAGAAAAAAGGGCAAGCGTAAAGATTTGGGAGAGTTTGACAAGGGCCAAATAGATAGAAAGGTGTCAGAATACACAACTCAACACAGTTTGTTGCGTTTGGGGCAGCATAGCCGCAGACCAATCAGAGTGCTGACCATGTCTACCACCAAAAGTGGGCACGTGAGCATTAGAACTGAACCATGGAGCAGTCGAAGAAGGTGGCCTGTACTGATGAATCACATTTTCTTTTACATCACATAGATAGCCGGGTGCGTGTGCATCACTTACCTGGGGAACACATGGCACCAGGATGCACTATGGGAAGAAGGTAAGCTGATTGAGGCAGTGTGATGCTTTGGGCAATGTTCTGCTGGGAAACCTTGGGTCCTGCCATTCATGTGGAAGTTACTTTGACACGTACCACCTATCTAAGCATAGTTGCAGACCATGTTCACCCTTTCATGGAAACGGTATTCCTTGGTGGCTGTGGCTCTTTCAGTAGGATAATGCTCCTGCCACAAAGAAAAAAACAGTTTGGGAATGGTTTGAGGGGCACAACAACGAGCATCTGTGGGATGTGCTGAACAAACAAGTCTGATCCATGGAGGCACCACCTCACAACTTACAGGATTTAAAGGTTCTGCTGCTAACATCTTGGTGCAAGATACCACAGCATACCTTTAGGGGTCTAGTGGAGTCCATGCATCAACAGGTCAGGGCTGTTTTGGCTGCAAAAGGGGACCATACAATATTATAACATCATAATGTTATGCCTGATCTGATATGGATAGAGTGTCTATAAACAAAAAGGAACTGCAATATCTTACTATACAAAATCCTGAATAGACATTACAAAAGGGTATTGTTTTTTTCCTTCTTCAAAATTGTAGTATATTAATATGTAAATGACAATAACATTGTTATCCTTAAAGGGGAAGTTAAGGTCACTTTTCTGCCAGAACTTGACTTGTGTAAGGCCGTTACCGGAAGCCAGTGATTATAGTTTGTAAAGTTATAAACATGGATATTTTTTCTCACAAAAATGGGGTCCTTTCATAGGTTTTGAAAGGACTTTATTATTTGTATGATGTATGGATGCACTTTTTTTGGTCTTCAAATTTGAGGGTACCATTCACTCCCATTATAAAACTTGGAAGAGATATTTTTTAATATACCTTTATTATAATTATTATCCGCAATGATTTCCTTTGTTTTTATTTTTTTCCCAGAAAAAAATATCTTGATGAGAGATAGGATTTCTAAAAATGAAAAGGGAAGAAATGTCTGACCAACCCATCATTAACCTCTGTCATTGAACTACAGTGATATATGTGCACTGCATGGTGGGAAATCCAGACATCAGTGATGCAGATTATCCTGAACCGTCTCACACAAGCACACACCGGTTTATACCCCAGGTGGCTGGGTGAGCAGCCCTGATCAATAGTCTTTTCCATATTTTTCGAGGTAAAAAAGGCACTTGACTCAAGGTAACAGTCATGCGATTGAGCTCTTCCATTGAAGTTCCATCTGGTTGCCTGACACACAGATTTGTTTGAATTCTCACAATTATGAGTGGCCTGTGAAGTCAGCAGCGTCCGTTTGTAGTGCCGTCTTTGAGAGGCGAACTTGCCGTATTAAGGACACTATGAAGGTGGGATAGAGTAATGTCTTCTCTCCAGAGGAGGTCTTCGTTTTCAAAATCATCTCTTTCTTTCGACTACCTTGACATATAACAAAGTCTGCTTCCCACCAACCCCTCCAAAAAAAGGTAGAGCGGTAAAGGGTAAACTCGGTAAAGTTTTTTTCTTCTTCTTTTTCTCTCAAAGTCATTTAGGTGTCACTTCTACAACATCAGTTTCATGCATATTTCATCATGTTCCTCATCAGCTCTGCAGAGTTAAACTACCGGGCTGAAGTGTTACAGCGTTACGGCGAACGCGGCGAGGACCGGCGGTGCATATATTGGATTTTGTGACTTGCTTGTTTCCTCGCGAGAGAAATAACATAGCCACAAACGCGTTTCTGTGCCTAGCTGCACTTGTGCTTGTCAGGAACTCCATCAAGTTCATTGGTGTTATAGATTCACAGCCGAATCAATACGTCTTTGCTCAACACAGAGAGAGAGAGAGAGTACGAGCAGGAACAATTGAGACAAAATAAACATTTATGTTTGAAAATGTGCACATGCATGCAAGATTTTTATTCAATTGGGTTGTCAACAGCACTTAAGCCAATGCAAAGTGATGCCCTCTGAAGAACCAGACGTAATATGGAGCAACTCAACACAGGACTTTTTCAGCACCTTTGGTCAGCACTATGAAGACTTATAATAGTTTTATCTCGAACAGGTTAAAAATCTATCAAATATGAATTAATTAGCTCTATGTGCAGTGCATGCGCTTGGCCTGGGACTCATAAGGAAATATTGATTCTGGTTCCGATTCCTTAATTTTAATTTTTATAAGGAAGGAATCATTCCTCCCAAACAAAATGTTATTTTGTATGTGTGCTTAAAAAAATTACCTCCATTATAAAAGTATTTATTTTACAAAGTCAGCATATAAACAGCAACACAAACTGATTAAACTCACAAATGTCAAGTATGCACAACAGCTCACTGGTAATTTTGTGCTGGACATGATAAAAGTATTAAGTTGATTTGGTGAATGAGAACAGAATCGGATTCACTGAACTAATCAGTTAGTCAGTGGGTGACTCATTTGAATGATTCAAAATGACTCATTATAAATAACTTGCTAATTTGATCACAAGTCAAACTATGCTGGACAAGATGCATGTTTGTTCTTGCATGCAAACCTGTGAAAAACGCATCGTTTTCAATTATGTCTAATTGTTTATGTCTTTGAATTATTTTTAGGCAGTGTTTCTCTAGTCAAATTAAATTCAGATTGCAAGTTTATGACTCACTTTGCTATAGTCAACCAGACCTAAACAGTTATTATTCTGACCAAGAACAAAGAACCACTTATACCAGAAGAAACCATCTGACTGACACATAAGAGATCAATCAAAGGATGCATTTACATTATCATGGGTCAAGAGACCAAATTTCAGTTTTGTTTGTGGCACAGATCGGATATGACCCACGAACGTAAAAGCACAGAGTCCAATGTTCTCACATCAGTTTCAGGCCTTATTCATATGTGGAAATAAATCTGATATGAATTAGATACATGCATTAGCATATGGCATGCAAGCAGACCGATTGGATATTTTCCTGTCAATGAGTGTCGTACGTTATTGAAAAAGCGACTGTGACGAATGCCGGCAACTCAGGTGGACACCAACCGCAGTTACATGACCACTTTTCAATAAAATGCTGAGTTCATTGAAATTAACAATGTGAGTTAATACAATGAACATTTTTGAGAATTGACAACCTTTATTGAAATATTATTGAAATATTTGTTTGTTTTTTAAAGAAGCATATTGGGTAATTGTGTGTGTTTTATTGTGAAGACTCAGTGAAAGGCAAATTGTGCTATTTTCACGATTTATCAAATGTTTTATCTGAACCAAATTTTTTTTAATAATTTTGAGTTTCTATTTATTAAACCAATTTCCTTCATTGTATCAACTAAACATTTTTTTCTTTCAATAAACTAAAAAATGTAAGGCAACAAGGTTAACTTTTTTAAGTTAAACCAACACATTTTTTTTTTTTTTTTTTTTTACAGTGTATGTCTACCATGGGTTCTTTCACCAAGTCTATAGTGTAAATGCAGATATTGGATATGGGTCACTTTTAAAAGATGTAAACTGGATGTGAAGAAAATTGGATATAGCCAACAAATCAGCATTGGGCATCAAGACCTGCAGTGTAAATGCTGCCATGGTGTGTTTAGTGTCTGATTTACTTATAATTAGACTATACTAGACTATGAATGAATGAATAAATGAATGAATGAATGAATGAATGAATGAATGAATGAATGAATGAATGAATGAATGACATCACATCACATCACATCACATCACATCACATCACATCACATCACATCACATCACAAATATACAGTTCTGCTTGTGAATAATTAATATTTAACTAAACACCCTAAATTTAGTTTTCAATGACTTGATGCAACTAAAATAGCAAACAAAACTTTTTTATTACAATGTGGACTGATAATAATAATAAAAAAACAATAATAATAAAAAAATATATATTCTGGAAGTCAGCAATCAGATTTGATCTGAGCTTCTTCCAGATGGTCAGTAAATGTATCTATGACATTAAGGCAACACTACCATGCATTTTTGTACAAGCTAAATATTCAAGAATCATATATATATATATATATATATATATATATATATATATATATATATATATATATATATACTCACCTTAAGGATTATTAGGAACACCATATTAATACTGTGTTTGACCCCCTTTCGCCTTCAGAACTGCCTTAATTCTACGTGGCATTGATTCAACAAGGTGCTGAAAGCATTCTTTAGAAATGTTGGCCCATATTGATAGGAGAGCATCTTGCAGTTGATGGAGATTTGTGGGATGCACATCCAGGGCATGAAGCTCCCGTTCCACCACATCCCAAAGATGCTCTATTGGGTTGAGATCTGATGACTGTGGGGGCCATTGTCATGTTCAAGAAACCAATTTGAAATGATTTGAGCTTTGTGACATTTTGCATTATCCTGCTGGAGGTAGCCCTCAGAGGATGGGTACATGGTGGTCAAAAAAGGATGGACATGGTCAGAAACAATGCTCAGGTAGGCCGTGGCATATAAATGATGCCCAATTGGCACTAAGGGGGCTAAAGTGTGCCAAGAAAACATCCCCCACACCATTACACCACCACCACCAGCCTGCACAGTGGTAACAAGGCATGATTGATCCATGTTCTCGTTCTGTTTACGCCAAATTTTGACTCTACCATCTGAAAGACTCAACAGAAATCGAGACTCATCAGACCAGGCAACATTTTTCTTCAGTCTTCAAGACAGTCTTCAACTGTCCAATTCTGGTGAGCTTGTGCAAATTGCAGCCTCTTTTTCCTATTTGTATCTGAGATGAGTGGTACCCGGTGGGGTCTTCTGCTGTTGTAGCCCATCCGCCTCAAGGTTGTGCGTGTTGTGGCTTCACAAATGCTTTGCTGCATACCTCGGTTGTAACGAGTGGTTATTTCAGTCAAAGTTGCTCTTCTATCAGCTTGAATCAGTCGGCCCATTCTCCTCTGACCTCTAGCATCAACAAGGCATTTTCTCCCACAGGACTGCCACATACTGGATGTTTTTCCCTTTTCACACCATTCTTTGTAAACCCTAGAAATGGTTGTTTGTGAAAATCCCAGTAACTGAGCAGATTGTGAAATACTCAGACCGGCCTGTCTGGCACCAACAACCATGCCACGCTCAAAATTGTTTATATCACCTTTCTTTCCCATTCTGACATTCAGTTTGGAGTTCAGGAGATTGTCTTGACCAGAACCACACCCCTAAATGCATTGAAGCAACTGCCATGTGATTGGTTGATTAGATAATTGCATTAATGTGAAATTAAACAGGTGTTCCTAATAATCCTTTAAGTAAGTATATATATATATTAGGGGTGTAACGATACGCGTATTCGTATTGAACCGTTCGGTACGAGGCTTTCGGTTCGGTACGCGGTACGCATTATGTACCGAACGGTTCTTGAACTAATTAATTAGATTTGGAAAATAAAAAAGTGTGTGAAATATAATAATATGCGTTCAACAAGGTAGCCCAATAACCAAAACGACATAACAGGCAATGCCCCGACACCGCCGAAGTGAAAAAAAAAAAAAAACACCAAATATGTTTTAGGCTGCTCAGTCAGGTGCTCGCTTACTCAGTAGGCTACGCGCTGAATGCTCGTGGCAAAATGGCTATTGCGTTTAAAAAAACAGAAATAGAAGATCCTCCAATAACCAACAGGTCTGGTGTTTGGGTGAACTTTGGAATATTTGTAAGCTATGATGGTGTTGGCAAGAGTGATGGATTAAAACACTACGGTCTGTCGCATTTGCTGATGGTACAGCAGCGGGAATAATTCATGTCATGTCAATCAACTCATTTACGCCGACAACAAGACGATAAACAGGAGAAACAGCCACAAACTATCCCACAAACTATCCCCACAGCATTTAGACCGACATTTCCAACTTATTCAAATGGCAAAAGACATCACCGCGGCGAGTGGTCCATTTATAGCCGCGGATATGAGACCTAACACCCGTTTCACACATACTCCGTCTGCAGTGCGTGTGCGTTGCGTATTTTTTTCAGTACCCATGTTAACGGATGACAGCTTTCACACTGCACACGGATGCGGTCCGTCAGTCCGTTCCAGGAGCGTTGCGTCTGCATCAGTGCACGGATCGTTTTCGTACCGAGTCTTTTTTTGCTGCGCTGCGTTGCTGCATTAAAGTGATAGAATATTGTTCGCATTAAAATAAACATGTACTGACGCGAAAATCTAGTAATTTCACCACAGATGCATATCATTTAAAATATACTCTTGTTTCAAAGTCAACACATGGCTTTTTTTCTCAAGTAAAGCAACAAAACGGCACCTTACATGGCATTTAGGTAAAAACAAAAGTGTCATAATGGAGAGCACTCGTACTTTCTTGGAGGTGAAAAGCAAAGTTCTTTTTGACCTGCAGGATTTCTTTTAAAAGGCTGTAAAAACGAAAGAAAAGATGCGAGTCGGCTGTTTTTGAATAGACTATTGTAAGTTTCTAATTTAAAATGTTTGTGATTTAAGGCTATAAACTATGTTTAAATGTTTTGCCACTTGTGTGAGCTAAATCTAAAGTATATAAATATGAATAAATTAATTTAATAAAATGTTGTTTAAATGTAGTAGGCTACGTAACCTGACTTCTATTAAAAGAGTAAACAAAGAGAATTGGAATTCTGACGAGGCATGTTCAGTAAAAACTTTTGGATTTTAAATAAAAAATAATGAATCAATGCTGTGTTTGTGATATGCAACAGCGGATCAGTTGCGGACTGCAAACGCAGCATATGTGAAAGCACTACAGGGTGTGGGGCTCCTGCAACGCACACGCAACGCAACACGCACTGCACACGCTAATGTAAAGAGCTAATGTCTTATTCCTGTAACTACATAGAAGATGGGTAAAGTATAGCTCCATCATTGTTCAATGTAAAAAAAAAAAAAAAAACCTAATATATATATATATATATACTGTATAGTAGCTAAAATGTTTTATTTTTTATTTTTTTAAAGGACTTAGTTCTCTGGTGTGCACATATAAGTATCTCAAACAGATAAGAAAAGACTTATCATCTTTAAAAAAAATCATAAGGGTTTTTGTTTTCCTTCTCTGCATCTTTCTGACACGGTACATCACCTGTCACCGTGCACAGATTCTGTTTGTTTAGTTGCTTTCTTCACAACTCCAGGAGGATTTTTTTTCTTAACACGTAAAATGCGCAGTTGTATTTTTTTTTTCTTTTTTTTTTTAGACTTTTCACTTCCCAGAATCCTCTTGTGTCTCTTCTTGCATCCAACTCAATCAATACCTCACACTATGCCTGGGGCGCCATTCTGCAAAATACTACATCCAATTTACACACAGAAATAAGCAACTTTCCAGCGGGTAGTACATAATCACACAAAACAAAAACAGCCAAGACACAGCGGCCGCAGATTCTAAAGATGCCGCTGACCTCCATTTACATGGGAAAATCACACCTCAGCCTCTGTGCGGCTGGTGTCGGAGCCGCCCGCTCTCGTTTGGATAAAAGAGGCTGTTTTGGGTGTTGAGTCACACCTCCAAATCTTGCTCGGATGTGTTTGTGTCACGGTGGCGGAGCTGGCTCGCTAGCGTGAACGTCGTCTTTATCCGCCGTGTTCTCTGAGGACCGTACCTGAGCCCCTCGCTGAGAGGAGAGCGCACTCGCTTTATCATCTCATGCATACATGTGCACACACACACACACACACACACACACACACACACACACACACACACACACACACACACACACACACACACACACACACACACACACACACACACACACACACACACACACACACATAGATGCACATGCCACATTACATTATAGGTAAACAGAAAAGGACGGTGGTTTGAGCAGTAAGTTCCCTTTATATAATGTCACCATGAAATCAAAATGAACAATTATTGTTTGTTTGTTTTTATGGAATATTGTAGTACTTATTATAAATGATTTATCCTTGCACATCATCATTATAGGACAACCTGTCACTCACATGATCGACCAATAGAAAACCACAACTATCCAAACATCTAATCAATTCACAAAGGACAAAATCAAGTCACACCCTACTTTTTTTGTTTTGTTCCTGAAGCAATTTCGCTCAGATATACGTCACAATAGGGAAGAAAAAACACAACTTCCATTTCATGCCGACTTTAACCGGTATAGGATGCTAAATAAAACCACATTTTGTCAAATTAATGAGTTGCTTGTTATGGAAACCAACATTATTTCATTTGAAAAACTAAGCTTTGTGAAAAAGAAAAGTTTTATTAATCAAATATGGACAGTATTATCATAAATTTTGAAAACTTAAAGAATGCTATACAGTAAAACCTGTTAACTTCCCTCACTCATGTGGTGAAAAACTACATTCAGTAAAATACTATTAAATGTACAATCATCATTAGCTCACAACTTATGGTTTTTAATTGAAATAAATATCTCTGCTTAGATATTTCTTATAAGTTCTGTACAGTAGATTAGAGTTTTATGTTAAATCTTATGTTGTTAAAGGCTTAGTTCACCCAAACATGAAAATAACTGCATGATTTACTCACCCTCAAACCATCCTAGGTGTATATGGCTTCTTTTTTTCTCAGACGAATACAATCAGGCGTTACACTTTCGATGTAAATTAAATACAGAAGGCGGCCTGCCAGAAGCTAGATATTTTACTTCATAAAGTTTTAAATATGGATATATTTCTTACACAACCCATCAATTCACTTTACAAGACCTTTATTAACCCCCCGGAGCTGTGTGGATTACTTTTATAATGGATGGATGCACTTTTTTTTTTTCAGGCTTCAAATTTTGGGCTCATTATAAAAGCTTGGATTAGCCGGGTCTTTTTATATATTTATATATATATATATATATATATATATATATATATATATATATATATATATATATATATATATATATATATATATATATATATATATAATTCTTTATTCGTCTGAAAGAAAAATGGCAAATACACCTATGATGGCTTGAAGGTGAATCAATTATGGGATAATTATAATTTTTGGGTGAACTTTAAATTAATGTTCATTGCATTATTTTAGTGCCATGTGTGTGTTATCATGATGGTGTTTAGCATCTGTGTGTATGACACTGTTTGCACCATACTTACTTCAAAATAAAGTAAAATAAAGATTTATAGTGTGAAATTACCTTTTTATATAATGTATATACCTTTCTTTCCCATTGAGATGACTTGGAAAAATTGTCCCTATCACCCTAAATTCACCAATATATATATATATATATATATATATATATATATATATATATATATATATATATATATATATATATATATATATATATATATAGTTTTTTAACCAACAGTGTGTTTATTCAAACCCACAGTGTTGTTTCAAACTGCCTCGTGCAACGATTGGGCGGATTGTGTGCGTCTGTCAAATTGTGAATAACAATAATTTATTTCTGTGCGTATGTGACACAAAGAAGAATGAATGGTCACCCCAAAATACATTATTTATGGACCCTGAGTGTCAGACCAGACTGGTGAACTTGAACCGCCCCGTTTCTTCCCCTTAAATTGGTGAGATTTCATTTAGGACACCGCAAATGTGACGTGTTTCCCCGCCACACATTCACAAAGACATGCATTACGCATTTGATTTACTTTGATTTACATTACATCCACTTTTTTCCCTCTTACTGCAACAGAATAAGCCATGAAATGCACCGTAAACCAATAAAGCAGAACGGCAGCCGAATAAAATGTATAAAAGTGCACCTCGAAACCCTGTAAAATAAAGTTAGCATGGGCTTGACAACACAATGGTTCTCTCCTTGTGTGTACACATGTACCTCCTCTTGTCTCACCTCATGTCTGTGTCGAAATTTTCTTTGCATTGTGTTTACTGTATATGCCAATAGTGTAATATTAAACAAAACCAGTGTGTCCGGTGTCAGAATGATAGATTACGGTAGCCAGGCAAGGTCACCCCAGAGGGCCAAGGAGCCCTGTCTCACTCTTGCAGTTAACACTATATCCGTATTGTATGAGTGTCACGAGCAATCCAATGATTTATTGCTTGGAAGGGTCTGCTCAATTTTTCCCCCCTCTCTCTCTCTCTCTGCCTCTCTTTTTCGTGCCTGACCAAATTGCACATTTTCTGGAGAAGGAGGCAAAAATATCCCAGCACATAGATTAGCCTGATCTTCTGCTTTGTTTGGATGGATTTGCCGTGTTGGGAGGAAAATTTAGGCGTGCTACTGATGCGTCTGGCCTGTTGTTAACAGTTTTTCATAGTGTTTGCCAATGAGGAATCATTTGTATGGAAACTATATACTAGGACTATATATAAACTGTGAAATATTTATGTATTATGGTAAAAAAAAGTGACAATAATTACAGTGAAGATAATTTACTGAGAAAAAAAAATGCAATATACAAGTATAAAAACAAATAAGAGTAATGAGAATATTAGGGGGTAAATATGTGTCATGAATAAACATCAAATATATTGGTCCTGAAACAAGCAAAATATAATTAATTTTTCAGGATTTCGAGGTGAAATGTCACATTCCATTAAAAAACTAAACAAATTAATGAATAAACTGCACATAATTACATAACCATCATACTGCAAATGATCATCCAATGAAGAAAACATTAGCACTGACCTCAGAATGAGCGTGGTGTCACATTTCGGCGGCCCTGCACCAGGCCCGTGATAAGATGAAGCATCGTTGCCTCAAAGGGGTTGCAGGCGGCCTGGAAAATAATGGTTTGCCACTTATCAAGCTGTAGTCACTCCTCACTTGCAAGCCATTTTCCTACAATCAATAAAAACATGAGGCTCTGATGCAATTAAATTGATTGCATTTCTTTCTTCTTGTTTTGATTCTTCATCTTCTCTAGGACAGCAAACAAACGCCTTGCCAAACCCAAGTGCTTACATTGAGATGCTCGTATTGGCATAATTAAGACAATCAGGCAGGAATGGACACATCACCCCTGGTTTCACAGGTAAGGCTCAAGCCTAGTCTCAGACTAAAATGCATATTTAAGTTATTTTAGCTGAAAGGAACTTTGCTTGCTCGTTTACCATTGGTTTGTCTCAAGATGCACACCAGTCATGTTTTTTTCTATGGCTCGTTTAAATGTCCTAATTGAACTAAGGCCTGTCTGTGAAACCAGGCCTTAATGTTTAAGGGTGCTTTCACACCTGCCTCATTTAAGCCCCGTTTCAACCAAAATTACCCAGAACAATTTGTACCAGGAACTTTTTTTACAGGAACACTGTTTTCACCACCAGCTGGGATGTGTTAACTGTAGCCATAGTAACTCTTAACGGCCACCAGGACTAAAACAGAATTATATAAGCTATTTATCTGTTGTAAAGTGTAATAATAATCATCATCAAAAATTGTTTTGTTAAAGTAAAAACTGTCTGGGGCAATATACGTGGTGTCATTATTCCAACATTATCTTCAGAACTTATGAAATAAAAAGTTTACCCCTCAGAAAAATTAGCTTTCCTCTCTTGTCAACATGAGCGCGGCGAACACTGTCATGTAAGGACGCACACTTATAGTAATCGGTCAGGTTGTTTACATGGTGAAAAATAGACTGTAAATTTTTTTAATAACGAGTATGTGTCACATGCCTGTCCTGTCTTGTATGCACATGTGGGTTTTGTCATGTCTTGCATGTGCTACTGTCAACCCCGCCCTTCTTGTTATCTGATTATTGGTTTATTTGCCCCACCTGTTCTCCCTCATTATCTGCCTTGTTTGTTCCCTTTATAATCTCCTTGTGTTTGTCAGTCTGTGTTGGATCCTTGTGTAATGTCTGCGTCTCCCGTTCTCCCTGTGATTCTGTTGGTTTGTTTAAGTTTACATTTTATTATTCTATTCTGTGTTTTTCCCCCTCGTGGGTTTTGTTTTGAGTTTATGTTTATTTTGTAATAAATTATCTTTCTCTGCACTTGAGTCCTCGCACCTTTTCCTTTGTGTGTAACGTGACAGAAGGATCCAACCATACTATGAGGACTCAGCAGAGAAGTTCTCCCTCGGTGCCAGTTCCGGGGGTCCCGAGTCCGGGAATCCCGAGTCCAGACATGGCCTGGAGGGCCGTAATGGGAGGGTTTGTGGTGGCAGTCTTGCATGCTTGGGAAAAGCACAGGGTGTCATCCACCACTCCGGTGGTCCCAGTTCCGGTGGATCGTGCGCCGGTGGTCCCTGTGCCGGTGGATCATGTTCCGGTGGTCCCTGTGCCGGTGGATCGTGCTCCGGTGGTCCCTGTGCCGGTGGATCGTGCTCCGGTGGTCCCTGTGCCGGTGGATCGTGTTCCGGTGGTCCCTGTGCCGGTGGATCATGTTCCGGTGGTCCCTGTGCCGGTGGATCGTGTTCCGGTGGTCCCTGTGCCGGTGGATCGTGTTCCGGTGGTCCCTGTGCCGGTGGATCGTGTTCCGGTGGTCCCTGTGCCGGTGGATCGTGTTCCGGTGGTCCCTGTGCCGGTGGATCGTGTTCCGGTGGTCCCTGTGCCGGTGGATCGTGTTCCGGTGGTCCCTGTGCCGGTGGACTCCGTTCCGGTGGTCCCGAGTCCGGAAACGGCCTGGAGGGCTGTGATGGGATGCTTTGTGGTGGCAGTCCTGCATGCGTGGAAGGAGCACAGGGCTTTATCCGAAGCCCCGGAGGCAGTTCCGGTGGTCCCAGTTCCGGTGGATCGTGTTCCGGTGGTCCCTGTGCCGGTGGATCGTGTTCCGGTGGTCCCAGTTCCGGCAGATCATGTTTCGGTGGTCCCAATGCCAGCAGATCGTATTCCGGTGGTCCCAGTGCCGGTGGATACTGCTGGACTGGAGAAGTTTCCCCAACGCCCTGCCTGCGCCGCTGAGGCGCCCTGCTCTCCGTGCGCTGCTGAGGCGTCCTGCTCTCCGTGCGCCGCTGAGGCGTCCTGCTCTCCGTGCGCCGCTGAGGCGTCCTGCTCTCGCCGCGCCTCCCTGGCGCTCCCTGCACTGGCCGCACCACCCAGGAGTTCTGCTCTGCCCGCGCCGCCCCGCCCTGCTCTACCCGCGCCGCCCTGGCTGCCTGAACTCTCCGGGCCGCCCCGGCCGCTTGAACTCGGTGGGCCTCCCGAACTCGGCGGGCCGCCCTGGCCATTCGAACTTTGTGGGCCACCATGGCCTCCTGAACTTTTTGTTTTCCTTGTCCCTCCCTTGTTTACCCCTCCCTTGTCTGTTCCTTCCTGGTCTGTCCCTCCCGTCCCACCCTGGTCTGTCCCTCCCGTTCCACCCTGGTCTGTCCCTCCCGTTCCACCCTGGTCTGTCCCTCCCGTTCCACCCTGGTCTGTCCCTCCCGTCCCGCCCTGGTCTGTCCCTCCCGTCCTGCCTTGGTCTGTCCCTCCCGTGCCCCCCTGGTCTGTCCCTCCCGTGCCCCCCTGGTCTGTCCCTCCCGCCCCGCCCTGGTCTGTCCCTCCCGCCCCGCCCTGGTCT
Source organism: Pseudorasbora parva (assembly GCF_024679245.1). Lineage (NCBI taxonomy): Eukaryota > Metazoa > Chordata > Actinopteri > Cypriniformes > Gobionidae > Pseudorasbora > Pseudorasbora parva. Next base: position 36,741,112 of record NC_090192.1, on the reverse strand, counting down.
GTCCCTCCCGTCCCTCCCGCCCGTCCCTAGTGGAGCGTCTGGTAGCCGCTCCTTAAGGAGGGGGTAATGTCACATGCCTGTCCTGTCTTGTATGCACATGTGGGTTTTGTCATGTCTTGCATGTGCTACTGTCAACCCCGCCCTTCTTGTTATCTGATTATTGGTTTATTTGCCCCACCTGTTCTCCCTCATTATCTGCCTTGTTTGTTCCCTTTATAATCTCCTTGTGTTTGTCAGTCTGTGTTGGATCCTTGTGTAATGTCTGCGTCTCCCGTTCTCCCTGTGATTCTGTTGGTTTGTTTAAGTTTACATTTTATTATTCTATTCTGTGTTTTTCCCCCTCGTGGGTTTTGTTTTGAGTTTATGTTTATTTTGTAATAAATTATCTTTCTCTGCACTTGAGTCCTCGCACCTTTTCCTTTGTGTGTAACGTGACAGTATGGAAGAGATTCAAGCTGTGCTGCTTTTGCTGGTTATGTATAGGTTTACTAAAGAGGTAATTAACAACGACAGAAAAGAGCACTAATATGCAGATTCAGCAGCATGCAGCATATTCAGAAAGCTTGTAAAGCTAGATTTAAAATGACAATCTATATTATTATCAGCTATTACAGACATTGCACGTGAGATGGCTGAGACGAAGGCGCGCCATCAGACAGAGAGCAAGACTGATATTTACTGAACGCAGACCGAACCTCGCAAAAAAAGACTTTTAAAAATGCTGGTTGAAATAAAATGCTGCATGAGCTCAACCAATCAGCATGTTCAGTGCCCAAGTCCCGCCCTCGAAAGTTCCTGAACTTTGAAAAAGTACTACCTCGCGAGCAGGGCCGTTTGGAGGGGGAAATATTTACCCGGAACTTCGTTTAGACCCTGGTTCCTGCGGTCAAAACTCACCGAGTACCACTCAAAGTTCCTGGTTCCTGGGTAAAGTTCCTGTGGTGGAAACGTGGCTTTAGTGGTTGAATCATACTAGAGTTCATTTCCCTCTTTGGTGCAGTTCGTTTGGTCAGGTCTGAAAGCAGCAATCGCACTCGGGTGCGCAACAAAAGCGGTCCAAACACTCTGGAGCGGTTCATTTGTGGTGAGAACGTGATCCGATCTCGAACAGAACCAAATGCAAAAGTACTGATCATTTTTGGACTAAACCAGCTGCTGTAGTTAGCTGCGCTGACATTGTGTGCATGACATTATATCGTTGAAAATATTTTCGGGAAGATGAGCATGTCAGTTAAGAATACTTAATGCACGCCTCCGCTTGAAGTGACGAGCGATGCTCGCTCGCCGTCTGCAGTGCATTAGAATGTTGTTTTCACGTCGCATCCGCGCTACATTATAGAAAGGTATTGTTTGCATACTGTGGTAAATACCCCCAGTGAAGTAGATTATGGTCAGGGACAAAACTAGCCGCGCAGTCGTCTCTTCATAGTGTTATTATAGTTTGCTGGCTTTGCCAGTTTTCCCACACGTAAATTCTGACCAATCAAAAAGCAGTTTAGGAAATACGCCATGGCCAATGAGGAAATGGCAAATGATCACGTGCCTGTGTTTTGGTTCGTTTCAACTGGTTCAGACCAAAGCAATCAGTGGGGTGTGAAAAGGAACCAAAAAAGCTAAACAAATGCAACCATGTATAATTGTTTGCCCTTGGTTCAGACCAAATTAATCGAACTAGAGATGTGAAAGCACCGTAACATTTGATTGCGGATTAACCAGATAATGGACTAAAAGTGTATGTCTGTGACTTAGTTCTCCATCTATGCGATAAGCACTTTTTACATGTCTCTTAAAATGTAACTTTTCAGATTTTCAACCCACTTTGTTTTGTTACAACGTACATGTAAGTGAATAATGTTTATTCATTCAACTGTTAACAACAAGCCAGACGCATCAGCAGGACGCCTACATTTTCCTCCCAACACGGCAAATCCATCCAAACAACCTGTGTTACCCGGTCAGATCATTTTTTTATGTTTATTTTCCTGCAAAACACATCAACAGGCAGACTTTTGACAGCTCCAGGGCTCTTGTGAAATCTATAAATTATATTTCCATATTTTTATATCTCTGCCCATGGTCAGTCAGATCAACAGAGGGTTGTTATTTAAATAAAAATATTGTAAGGGTAAATGTATTACTGAAAATTGTATTGTAAGGTGTGTAACGATACACCTATGCCACGGTTCAGTTCATGTCACGGTTTTGGAGCCAGGGTTAGGTTCGGTTCTGTTCGCTGTGGGGACAGGGTTTATGGCAGGCATGAGCAATAATAACACTAGATTCAATTATAACTTAATAAAAACAACAACTTAACTTATTAACTTTATATTATTTTTAATATTTTGGCTTCATGTTTTCTCATTAGCATACCTAAATAAACTTAAATGAAATAAATGTCTGCACTGTAGAGTAGTCAGAAATACTCATTTTATCAATTGCCATTATGTATATAAAAAAAAAAAAATATATATATATATATATATATTTCATAAAAATTGATGGCACACACAAGTAATGTCCCACTTTAGCCTACTTTAACAAACACATTAATTGTATGAATATGACTAATACTAATGAATAAACAGGCCTATAATTTTAAGATATTAAATAGCAGTTTTTGTTAATACTATAGTTATAATATAGTTAATACTACAGCACCACACTAATTTAAAAATAAACAAAATAACACAAAGTGAAAATAAAGTGGCATTTTGTGGTTATGTACAACAGTTATTGGAAGAGTGTGCGCTACGAGCACAGCATAATGGCTGACAGGACAGGAAAGCAGTTTTCTGTGGTGAGAGATTTTTTTTGTTTTGTTTTGTTTTGTAACAAGCTACGCAAATGATGATGTTTGCTACTACTCCAAATTAGCACTTATCCAACCTGGCTAAATGGGGAAACTGGCTCTCTTTATCCTTTCATGCAGCTTGAGCGATCACGTGACATGCTCTTGGAACACAAAAGTTAGTGTATATTTAGTAAATATTATTATAATAATATTTAGTAAAAAAAATACATCTCTCATGAGTTGTTAAAATTGTTCTAATTACTATTTAATCAAATGTCAAGGAGGACAAAAAAAACTGAGAGCTGCATGGGCCGGGGCAGGAGGGGACGGGACATATTCAGTTCTACATGAAAGTATCGCGGTTCATACCGTGGGTGGTGTATCGCGTTTGTTCAGTTCGGTTTGAATATCATCACATATACACACATTATGGGGAGTGGAAGTTATGGGTTGGGCAGAACTGACAGAACCAAAAGTAACTCGCTCTCACTAAATGTACATTTTGGATTTTGAAGTCGGCACACTGAGACTTAAAGTTTACTAAGTGGTATCTCCTACTAAAGCAAGACCTCATTTGACTCTGGTAAAATGTATCCATAGCAGACTGTCCTGCTGAAGAAAAAATTACTGCTAAAAACAGCTTTAGCTATAGTTTGATGGTTTTAGCTGGTCTCACAGGCTGGTTTTAGAACGGTTTTGGTCACTTTTTTAACTGGCCAGGCTGGTCTTAGCTGGTCAAGTTGGGAGACCAGCTAAAATCAGCTAAACACCTGCTTGGCCAGCCTGGGAGACCAGCTTAAACCAATTACTTCTAGGTTAAACCAGAAAAGATCAGCCAACCAGCATAGGCTAGCCTAGCCTATGGTTGTAGCTTTTTTTTTTTTCAGCAGGTGGGAGAGGCCTTACATGACAAAATGCTCAGTGCACTATGGGTAATAAAGTGTTCCTAACTATTTGGCAAAAGAGAAGACAACAACCTTTTTTCTTAATTCTATAGGCAGCCAAGTTTTATTTGCCAGCGGTGAAGTACCAGAGTTGCAGTGAAAGTCCAGCGGTGAACTAATAATTTGCTCTTTTTTAAAATGTGTATTGGATGTTTTGTAAAGAATTATGAAGCCTAAAACTAAAAAAAAATGACTCTCTTTATGTAGGTTTCCTTGCCTTGGTCATGTGACTAACAGACTGTAAATGAAGTTCCAGGCCCACTGTCCATTTTACACTCAATACTGTACATCACAAAATGGCACAAATTTGGTCCACTTGGTATGTTCTAAGAGGTGAAGCCTTGCAATCTAAAAGCTCTCAAAAACAAAGCAAACCTCTCATCATAGCAATCAGTTAATTAAATGCCCTCCAGAAGTCTGACTGAACATAAGGCTATAAGCTTTTGTTAGTTTAAAACACAGCTCATTTTTAACAAATCCACCCAATGAAGTTAAGATTCATACGCACTTATTGAATTTCCAGCCATCTGCTCTGTTTAGATACTTGCAGCGTTTGGCCTTAATGAGTCCAGTACACAGAGAACCTGTTGAATTATTAATCAAGATGAGCGAGAGATTAAAACAGCCTTCTTAACCACTCATCTTCAGATTAGTTACTGTAAAAACAGCAACTGTGGTGGAGAGAGGTTCATCTAGCACTAAACCTCAAAAACACATTTAACATTTGAACGAAACAAACACGAAAAGGATCATCATTATTTACACACACACACACAAAAAAAAAGTAGGTTGGACGTCAATAGCATTGCATGTTATTGGTTCTATAGCTCATAACCAAATAATTTCTTATATAAAAGAGGTGAATATGACTCAATCCGTTCCTCACACAAAAATTCCTTCAAGTTAAAAAACAACAACAACATGAAACTTAATGCAACGATACTTTAGTAGTATCAAAGTTCAAATACTGATTTTTTTTCTTTCTCGTGTATTGCCACCATTTAATTAACTGCTAATGCACTTCCTGTATTGCACATGTTGGCGTCAGACGGGGGTTTGACGCAAACAGAAAGTGGAAACAGTAGTTTTGGGCTAAAGGGCAGATTTGTGTTGCCCTGATTTTCTAATTGAGATGAAATTATTCATTGAACGCTTGAAAATTACACCGCCCACTGTTCCCGCACAAACGCCTGAAATACCTAGGGCTTACAGAATTTAACATGTAAATTGCAGAAGAACATAGAAATCTCGCTCCAAGTCCCAGAAGATCGAGATTAAAATCGAACACATGGAAGCGGTTTCCTTTCCTCTCTGACATTGTTGTGTTGAAAAACTCTTCTGAAATGAGATGTAGGCAAGGTGAAGATGAGCCCTATAATGAGATTTTGAGAGGGAGAAAAAGCCGTCTATCTTTATCTGTTTAAACAGATTAACTAAGGATATTCGCACACTTCAAATGTCTTTTCTCCTGAAAGTCCGTGAAAATTAGTCAGTGTTTCATGCGATTAAACTCTTCAGATGTTGCTTCATGAGAAAATGCATCTCAAAAGAATGACACCGAACTTAAACATACATACTAATGAAATGTGTATATAGCCTAGTTTATTTTGTCTTAATGAGTCATGACTAGGATACCGTAGGATCATTAAATGGTCCCAACCAATAATCTGTGTATGAATACAGAAAGCTATATTAGCAGATACGCAGAAAAAAATCCCAAAGGATCACTTTATTTTAAGGTGTTCTAATTACATTGTATTATATTAAGTACTGGGTAATTTTAGGGGCCCCACTTTATATTAGGTGGCCTAAACTACTATGTACTGCAAAGCCCTTTTGCTGATATTGAGGTGGGATATGGGTAGAGTTAAGGACAGGTGTGGTGGTGTGGGTCAGTTTAAGGGTAGAGTTAAGGAAAGGTGTGGTGGTGTGGGTCAGTTTAAGGGTAGAGTTAGGGTCAGGTGTGGTGGTGTGGGTCAGTTTAAGGGTAGAGTTAGGGTCAGGTGTGGTGGTGTGGGTCAGTTTAAGGGTAGAGTTAGGGTCAGGTGTGGTGGTGTGGGTCAGTTTAAGGGTAGAGTTAGGGTCAGGTGTGGTGGTGTGGGTCAGTTTAAGGGTAGAGTTAGGGTCAGGTGTGGTGGTGTGGGTCAGTTTAAGGGTAGAGTTAGGGACAGGTGTGGTGGTGTGGGTCAGTTTAAGGGTAGAGTTAGGGTCAGGTGTGGTGGTGTGGGTCAGTTTAAGGGTAGAGTTAGGGTCAGGTGTGGTGGTGTGGGTCAGTTTAAGGGTAGAGTTAAGGACAGGTGTGGTGGTGTGGGTCAGTTTAAGGGTAGAGTTAGGGTCAGGTGTGGTGGTGTGGGTCAGTTTAAGGGTAAAGTTAGGGTCAGGTGTGGTGGTGTGGGTCAGTTTAAGGGTAGAGTTAGGGTCAGGTGTAGTGGTGTGGGTCAGTTTAAGGGTAAAGTTAGGGTCAGGTGTGGTGGTGTGGGTCAGTTTAAGGGTAAAGTTAGGGTCAGGTGTGGTGGTGTGGGTCAGTTTAAGGGTAAAGTTAGGGACAGGTGTGGTGGTGTGGGTAAGTTTAAGGGTAGAGTTAGGGTCAGGTGTGGTGGTGTGGGTCAGTTTAAGGGTAAAGTTAGGGTCAGGTGTGGTGGTGTGGGTCAGTTTAAGGGTAGAGTTAAGGTCAGGTGTGGTTCAGTTTAAGGGTAGAGTTAGGGACAGGTGTGGTGGTGTGGGTCAGTTTAAGGGTAGAGTTAGGGTCAGGTGTGGTGGTGTGGGTCAGTTTAAGGGTAGGGTTAGGGACAGGTGTGGTGGTGTGGGTCAGTTTAAGGGTAGAGTTAAGGTCAGGTGTGGTGGTGTGGGTCAGTTTAAGGGTAGAGTTAAGGTCAGGTGTGGTGGTGTGGGTCAGTTTAAGGGTAGAGTTAGGGTCAGGTGTGGTGGTGTGGGTCAGTTTAAGGGTAGAGTTAAGGTCAGGTGTGGTGGTGTGGGTCAGTTTAAGGGTAGAGTTAGGGTCAGGTGTGGTGGTGTGGGTCAGTTTAAGGGTAGAGTTAAGGTCAGGTGTGGTGGTGTGGGTCAGTTTAAGGGTAGGGTTAGGGGTAAGGGAAGTGCCAACTGTGTAATTACAAATGTAACTACAGAAATTAATTACAGACGTAATTACATGCACATATTTTTTTCAAATGTAAGTACAATGTAAAAACATGTATGTACACAATAAGTGCATTGTATCAAATTATTAATTACAATGTTAGTACAAAGTAGTAAGGCCACCTAATATACAGTCCCTGACAAAAGTCTTGTCGCTTATCTATTTTCTAGAAATACCTGATATTAACCTGACTTTTAATTATTTAATTGGTGTTAGAAAAAGCTCATATGAAAAGCTAAAACCCTCCCAAATGATGTTTAATGCACTGAAATAAATAATTTTCATAGAAAAAATATCTATCATTTAATCAAGACAGAAAGGTCAAATTTTGGCAAGACAAAAGTTTTGTCGCCTATACAGAAATTGAACAAATTTACTGCAAATACAAAAATGTGTCAGCAAATTAAGTTGTGGTGCTGTGAGATCCAAATTTAATATCTTGTATGACTTCCATGAGCTTGATGGACTGCATCCATGCGGTTTGGCAAGGATTCATACAATTTATTGATGAAGTCATCAGGAATAGCTAAGAAAGCAGTCTTGCATGCCTCCCAGAGTTCATAAATATTCTTTGGTTTCGTCTTCCATGCGTCCTCTTTCATCCTACCCCACATATGCTCAATGATGTTCATGTCTGGTGACTGGGCTGGCCAATCCTGGAGCATCTTGATCTTCTTCGCCTTGAGGAACTTTGATGTGGAGATGGAAGTATGCGATGGAGCACCGTCCTGCTGCAGAATTTGGCCTCTTTTATGGTTGGGAATAAGAGGTAGCTAAGATTTCTTGGTATTTTAGACTATTGGTATTGGTAGGTATTGGTATTGGTAGGTATTTTTTTTTTATTTTTTTTTATTTTTTATTATTATTATTTTTTTTATTCTTATTATTGTCTTTACAACTGTTTTTAACTATGCTTGTTTTAAATTTTTATTCGTCCATATGGTACTCTTTTTTTTTCTCATGCATTTGTTACCACTGTTTTAATTAATTTCTATGTAAAGCACTTTGAATTGCCATTGGGTATGAAATGTGCTATACAAATAAACTTGCCTTGCCTTGCCTATTGATGTTGCCTTCCACCCTGCAGATCTCTCGCACACCCCCATACTGGATGTAACCCCAGACCATGATTTTTCCGCCACCAAACTTCACTGTTTTCTGGGTGAATCTCAAATCCATCGGGCACCAGTAGGTCTCCTGCAATATTTGCGGCGACTGTGGTGTAATTCAACAGAAGATTCATCTGAAAAATCCACCTTCTGCCACTTTTCCAGCGTCCATCCTTTTAGCAGGCTGTGAGCCTTGGCAAATGCCACACGGTTTTTCAATTGTCTTTTGTTTAGTGCTGGCTTCTGGGCACTGATTCGACCATGAAGGCCATTTCGAGACAGAATCCGACAAACAGTTCTGGTTGACACAGGGACTTCAGGTGACCAGGTCTCGTGGAGCTCTGCTGCAGTGGAAAATGGGCTGGCCTTGGATTTTCGAGCCAACAAACGGTCCTCTCGAGCAGTTGTCTTGTGGGGTCTGCCTGACCTGGGCTTGTCAAAAACGTCTCCAGTCTCTTCAAATCTTTTTTTTATCCTCTGTACTTGACGCTGAGACACATTGAAGGTGTCTGCCACATCAGCAGTGGATCTGGTCTTCAGCCTCTTGATAATCAAAACTTTAGTCTCAGGGTGAATCTTAGGCATGTTTGCAGAGGTCTAGTTGCAGTTGATGTGAAGGTCTAGCGTACTGGAGTTCTTTTTATACACACTTGAGACCTAATTGATCCATTATTAGTCAGAGGTGAAGCTCATATGACAAGGTGACAACACTTATGTCTTTGCAAAAATTGACTCAATGGGCTTTGCCAAGCTGTGAATATTAGAATACTTTTTGAAAGTTTAGTTTTTCACTGAAACATTATCACAAAAGCTGGTGGGATTAAAATGAGCCATTTCTTGTAAAAAAATCTTGATTAGAAATGTATTTCAGCGGCACTTTAGGTCAATTTGTACACAAGCGACAAGACTTTTGTCAGGGACTGTAAAGTGGGTCCACATTAGTTAACATGTTAGTTGTGAACTAACATGAACGTGACCATTTTTTTATTAACTAACATGAACTAAAAAAAACTGTAAAATAGTTTGTTCATGTTTAATGTTAATTAATGCGTTAACTAGTGTTAATAAATTACAACGCTGCAGTTTTACAAAAAAAAAACATTTTTACAATCATACAAAAACACTTGCTTATTTGAATTATTCACAAATTATACTAAAGCACTTTTTTATAATACAAAAGTGTATAATAATAGTTTTTTAAAGTACAATCAACTTGAATGTTTAAGTAAATTCAACTTTAATTACATAAAACTGACTTTAAAACATTAGTTGAATCTTGTAACATATTAAAAAATTCAAATTGCTCAACTTATTTTGACGAGTTAAAGCAATGTAAGCTACATTTACGCATATTAATCATTAAGCAATACAAATAAATGAGTTTTCTTATAGCATAACTAAGCACATTATTTTGTTCAAATGCTATGCAAATATCTGTATAGGGTTGCTTATTATCAACTAAGATATTGACTGTTTATTAGTACTTATGAAGCACATATTAATGCCTTATTCTGCATGACCTTATTCTATATCCCTTAATCACCCAATATACCAAAATTAACAGCTACCTTATGACTATTAATAAGAAGTAAAGTAGGAGTTTATGAGGCAAAAGTCATAGTTAACAGTGAATATGTGTTCCTCATACTAAAGTGTTACCAACATATCTATGCTAAATACAACTTAAATAATAATTTGGGAGGTTATATAATGATATATTAGGTGGTTTCATGAGGTTCAACCGTTTAACTGTCTGTTTTTGATGGGGTTAGAGCAGATAAAGACATCTCACAAAGATAAGACCCTCGGTGCAAACACCTTGACGCTACTGCGAGTTCTTTCTGAGCAAATGATGGCACGCAGCGATATGCATTTTTCATGGTCACAAGGATGTCATACAGTCCGACCTACAGTACGCTTTATGCTCAAAGCCTGAAACATGATGTTATCATACGCTCACAGGAAGGACAGCACAAGCAGTCAGAAGACCAGACCAAACCAAACCAAAGTCTCGGCTCAATGCCACCACTGGCGGCGCGTCCCCCGGGAGAGAGATGGAGAGGAGCATTAAACCTTATCAAGTTTCCTCATGTAAATATTTCAGAGGCTTTGCCTTTTATTCCACTCGGATGCTCGCACCAGTCTAAAAGTGAAATGCTAAATTTTAATATTGATCAATTTTTAATGGTTGATAAATTATAGGCTGCTAGAATGGCAGAGTAAAGTAATTGTTAATAGATCTGGGGTATTTTCAGCAGAGGATGAGGATAAAGCATCTGACTGCTGTAAAGATGACACGCTTAAATAATGCAGGGGAGTCTGAGCCGTCAAATAATTGACCTAAAATATGTCGCCGGGTGGAATCTGCTGAAGCGTGAGAGTGGATCGCTTCACGTTAGCGGTGCTTGCTCACTGTCCTATTAAGTTTAATGCTCTTTTTCTGATGTTTAAGATGTCTCAAACATGGGCTAAAGCTCACTTAATACATTCTCAAATTGACTCAATCTGTGTATTACCAAATAATTCTGTCTGCGTTCAACTTCCATTAGAGCTCGACACAGTTGCGCTGAATTTTGAATGAGCGCTATAGCAGAAGCGGACGTGTGGCGCTCAGGGCATCCCTGAGGTTTTGATTTTATCTATCGCTAGAAAATTGATTTTGGAGACGTTTCATGTTCACCCAGCAATAATAATAAATCATTTGTTAGGTTGATCATGATGCTAAAATAAAAATTAGTACAAAGGCAAAGTTGGTGAAAACTTCCACATGTATCTTGGGATCAGAATATCTTAAAGACATAAGGGTGGACTTGAATCAGTAAGCAACTACCCAGAACACCCTAGCAACCACATTGCAATGCACACATTTAGAACGCCTAGCAACCACATGGCAGAAGACGACAAGTTTTGCACCACTCATGGTTCACTCAAATTACGTTTGTTTTTTGCATTTATTTGATCAAAAATACAATAACAGTAACATTATAAAATATTATTACAATTTAAAATAACTTTAATATAAGCTAAAACTATTCTTTTGCTACCTACCAAGTGTTTCCTTTAGAAAATGTGGATTCAAGTTGGTTAGCATTAGTGTTTGCAAAATAAAACGCGCAGAATCTCAGGACAATGTGGAGCGCTAGAGTAGAATAAGAATGAAATGTCGGGGTTAGGCGGTGGTGAAGATGAGTTCAGCTGCTAGCAGGGGGCTGTGTAAAGGGGGTGCTGGGCTGGTTTAATGGTAGCTGTGTCCCCATGACCTCTGTGTCCACATTCATAAATTTTTCAGTGCATGAAATAGTCAGGCCACCCTGCTTAATGATGTCTGTTTTAGTGAGCACGGCAAGTCTCTCTCTCTCTCTCTCTCTCTCTCTCTCTCTCTCTCTCTCTCTCTCTCTCTCTCTCTCTCTCTCTCTCTCTCTCTCTCTCTCTCTCTCTCTCTCTCTCTCTCTCTCCTTCCACACATTGTGCAGTTGTCTTCTGTGTAGAGGGATGGAAACAGAGCAATTCTTTTAAAGAAGTCAAATAAAATGAGAGATAAAGTATAATCTGAGATGTACTGTACAGAGGATACCAGTTGTAGTTGTCAAACATACTATAATAAAAAAATAAGTTTACTGTACAGTTTACATAAATTCTGCAGATTGTTCCTTAAAATCACTGCAGAATATGAACAAAATCCTGCAGATTCCACCTGGAGCTGCTCATTGGTGACAGAAAGAGATGTAAATAGAGGGAGAGAGAGAGAGAGAGAGAGAGAGAGAGAGAGAGAGAGAGAGATGAATAATCGGAGTCAGTCATATCTGTGTGTAATGAATTACAGAGCTCACACCCTAACCTGCCTAACATTTTACAGAGGTTGCGCTTCTCTCCACGGCAACCAATTATATCATCATCCTGGCATTTACCTGGACGTGATGATTCACGGCCTCGTCCCTTCACTGGCATAATTCACCGGCAGCCAACGGACGGCCTAAAATAAAATATTCATTATTGGCTAACTTCTGTCCAGTAATTAAGACTTCTCTCGCTGTTGTCCTTTAAATTCTGAGCAGCTGTCTCTATTAAGCACAGGGGAGTATGGGATAGCTGATTATTCTGCCATCACCAATGCCTGGCCTGGATTCATTTGGACCCGAGCTCTATTTTAAGACCTCCTGTTTGTCACTACAAATGCCATGTTATTTGTAACATGAACAAAATATGATGAATTTGGTTTTTGTTTTGTATGATAATATTGTGTTATAGTACTTTAATGAGACAGAAAAAAACACTGAAGAAAAACATAACTGTATATGGTTAATTAGTGGCCACTGTTTTAGTTTATTCAGAGATGTAATGTTTTAAAATTCAGAGGCACTTTGAATCCAACTCGTGTCATTTACCAATCCCAACATCTTACTTCTTTCTGTTATTTCCTGTCACCGCTACACTACATCTACATCTACACTATATATTACCCTATACACTACAGACTACACTACACACTACACTATATATGACCCTATATACACTACACTATACTATACATGACCCTATATACACTACACACTACACAACCCTATATACACTACACTATACTATACATGACCCTATACACTACACTACACTACACTATACATGAGCCTATATACATTACACTACACTATACATGACCCTGTACACTAAACTATACTATACATTACCCTATATACTACACTACACAACACTATACTATATATTACCCTAAATACACTACACAACACACTACACATGACCCTACACTCTAAATAATGCTGGGTTGTTTTTTAACCCAAAATGCTGGGTTAAGACTGTTGGGTAATTTTTGTTGGTTTATTTGATCACATTTTAAACACCATTGGGTAGTTTCAAATTTCCAGTCGTTGGGTTAAACCATAGACCGTAAAAAAATATGGACGACTCGACATCATCCGTTTCCGCTTGCCATATTTGAAGCTTTCAGGCGAGGGTGCACGGCGCGGACATCTTGGGACCGAGTCTGCGCAGTAGAGATTTCGGGACCGGAGTTGCGCAGTAGAGCGCAGGAAGTAGAGCAGGAAGGACAGCTGCGATATCAAAAGCCCACCCACACTCTCGCAGATGCAGAACAATTAATTATGTTGGTGTGAAATAAACAGTTATGGAAATGTAGAAATTAAAGCTAAAGCTCCAATCTGCTCCCAAAGAGAGTGCAGGCTTGGGTTAAACATGCTTGGTTGTTTCACGTGCTTCCCGTCTTGATTCATTTAAATTAGCTCCCAAACTGTCATTTTGAAAGGACAATGCAAAAGGCAAAGCCACTGGTTGCAGATGTTTTAAGATAAGTTCATACGTTTTCATTAATAATCATTTTAATTCGCATAATTATAGTTTTTTCTTTTCTTCGCGGCAACAATTCTTAAGCTTAAATAAATGACGTTAAGACGACAAAAGTTTTACCTCAGAATCCGGTGCAATGTAAATGACTCGTGTAAGTTTAGGTAGGCATGTGAGACGATAGGAACCATGATCCGCTTACGAAAATTAAACATGGTTTATGTAACGTTAGTGATGTCACAAGTACCGGTAACGTTACTTCGTACCGAAGTATGCCAATACCGGTATGTATACTGAAATTAAAAAAATGTGCATCGACTCACAAGTAGACTGTTGTATTCGGTCCCACAGCTGCGTTCAGTCGCGTCAGCCAGGGCTCCAGACTGTAGCCGAATACCAGTGTCTGTGTATATTAAATACTATTTAAATATTACTCCATGTTTTCCGTCTCTGTGTGAATGACGGGGGCGCGTGTCATGTCATGAACACAGACACTCTAAAGTCACGGCAACCCGTCAAAATAAAAGTTCGATTTAAACGTGAATAAATTTACAGAATATATTAGTTATAAATTGTTATAAATTTACTTTTGTGCCTGAGGCAGTTCGTTTAAGTAACATTTTTTTTTTATGTGTGTGTGTTTGTGTGTTTACACAATGTGCAATGTGTACAATGTCCCTTTACTGCCAATGTTTTTTTTGTTTTTTTTATCAATTTAATGCATCCTTGTTGAAGAAATGTATGCATTTCTAAAAATACAAAAATAAAATAAAGTTGTCCCTCCAACTTTTGGACTGTAGTTTTTGGCAATATGTGGAAAGATGGCTAAAATAGCATCTATCAAGAAATATGTATTATAAAAAATAAATTAAAAAAAAAAACATTCTCATAACTATATTTTTTACATTACCTGAAGAAAATGTTACAAGTGTTTGTACTCAAAATTGCCATGCTGCTGTCTGTTCTGGACAGTGGTGGTTCAGGGTGGGGTTCTCTGTTTTTTTTTTTTTGTTTGTTTTTTTACCTTATTTATGATAAATATTTAATGTGATGCTTAGAAAACACTACATTTGCATTAGTATTTAGACTGAAATTAGCCATACGTTTAAATTTCAGCTTATACCGAAGAAAAAGCATGTGAGAACAGTTTTAATTAGGCAGCTATGTCACACAGAAGCACAAACATGAACACAACATCTAAGAATTCACATCAGTCACACTCAGTCTTATTCAATCCACTAAAGCATCTGGGACTAGCATAACTGGAGAAGAAAATCATCTTGTGAGGAGAAAAAAAGCAGACAGGGGAAAGTTGCAGAGCAGAGAGGCGTGCACTGCAAAGATCCAGCAGGTCTTGAGATGTAACAAAGAGGTTTGCGAGTTCCTGTGAAGGAAATAATGGGTCTAGCTGGAGACAGCAGCACGGCAGTAACGACTTCACACTCCAGTCTGTTCAAGAAGAGAATGACAAATAACTCTCTAATAAATGCTGACCCACATAACATCATTTGGTGACAGGAACGGCTGCTTTCTGCAGGCACGGCCGACACCTCGTCTTCTTTCTGGGTCACGCGGTCCACACATACATGTGCAAACGCACATACACACTTGTGCACCCATAAGCAAACTAAGGTTAGCTCCTGGGCATCAATAACGCATGTAATTTGTACCATTATGGGACAAAACACTTTTTTTTTTACCACCCACAACAAAACAGTCCGGGTAAGAAGTACTAGCCTTTTTACTATAGCAAATACCAAACACCCTGTAAAAAGTGCAGTTCTAACATAAAAGATATATATATATAGATTGATTCAGAATTAAATAGTCTGATTTACTATTATATATATCTGTGTGGGTACACACACATGTACACATACAGTGTGTGTGTGCGTGCGTGTGCGTGTGCGTGTGCGTGTGCGTGTCGGCCGTAACCACATCTTAGACTTTGGGGGACCAACTTTTTTATTTTATTTTATTTTTTTTTGTGGGAAAGGATGGGGGAGTGTATTGGTCTTATTGGTTTTATTTGTAAGGATTTAAATTATTAAATGATTAAAATGGATTTAAGGAAATAAAGAAAATAACTCATATCATAACTCATAATAATCTATCTATCTATCTATCTATCTATCTATCTATCTATCTATCTATCTATCTATCTATCTATCTATCTATCTATCTATCTATCTATCTATCTATCTATCTATCTATCTATCTATCTATCTATCTATCTATCTATCTCAAACTGTACAAATTTCTTCACAGTACCGTTTAGGAAGCTGTTTGCTGGCATAATAATGTGCATCCCTAATTCATCAAACAGTTTTCAGTGAGTCAAATCTTATTTTACTTTCAAATAATATTTTGCCCTTAAATAAAACCAGTTCATGTAGATGTTACATGAAAATATAATATGACAAAACGTCCAAAAGCTCTTATTTGATTTCAAAGATGTGATGTATGGGCAACTCAAAATGACAGCCAATATAAATGACAACACAAACACTCCTGGCACTGACTCCACATCAGAGCAGTTGTACAACAGAGTGCATAATGACTGTAGGCTACAGTGTGCAGATGCATCCGTGGCGACCCGGGGTGCGACTGTACTGGCAGCTGCCTGGCAACCGCCGGGGCCCCCACATGAGGGAGAGGGGCCGAGCTCATTATGAAGGATGGCTCCTGTGCGCACAGGCCGGGGGGAGGCACTTTAAAACATATACCATATGCAGTCAGGATAGAACTCATTTATCAGGGTGGAAATACTATTTTTTGCACCTCAGGTCCCTCCTCTCCACTCGCTCCCCCCCTCCTCTACCTCTCGCCTTCTCACCGGGAGATTTGACAGGTTTCAAGAGGCAAAAATTTCATCTCAAGTGCCGAGCGGCCCCTTCGAGTGCTCCATCTCTCTTGCTTTCCGCGGTAGTGGGCGACTCCGCGACGGGAAGATCGTAACGTGCCTCCGTGTAAATTAAGGTTCACCTGAAGAATGGAGAAGTGAACAGAGAGAGCATACCTGCTCTAATGAGGTCTCGCAACCAGGGATCAGGCCTCTGTTCAAAACAGAAGGAGGGGAAAACACTCCGAAAGAAAGAATCATTTGCAAGCGGAAAGCTTCCGACAGTAAAATCAGGCTAGAACTGCTACTATTTGTTTTGGCACGTCAGAAATAATGTGCTTCGAAAATCGGCAACAGGCGCGCGGCCTCGGTTGGGTCATCTGTTATTCCTAATGGTCTAATTGTTCTGCTGGCAGACATAAAAAATTAGAGCCACTTTACATCATTTACCAAAATTCCTAATTAATTCAAAAGTATTTCACAGAGGCGAGGCGGTGGAGGAGCGCTCGGAAGGGAAAGATGGCGTCTGAAAAATGTCCTGCTCCCCTCGTGCTCCATTTGTCTGGAGCGCGAGGTGACGGTGGCTTTATCCTAAGCAGCGGGAGCTTTAATCAGGGTAAGTGGCAGGCAGTGTTTCTCCGCAGGATGAAGGCCTCTAATATATCATGCCATTCTGCCCGGTGGTAACAGCATCATGCCGCCACACGCCGGTAGGGCCGAGGGACCACGGCCATTTGGGATTAAATCAAACTTATTTCTGCCTCTCTTTGCACATAGTTGACTAAACCTGCTGTAAAATTATAAACCTCAACTATAATGTTCTACTCCAAAGGTGTATAGCATACAGTGTCGCCAAACACTTGGTATTTCTTGGTAACACTTATATACAATGTAAGGTCGCATAAACTAGTAATGAGCAATATGCTCATGGCATTTATGAACCTTTGTTAAAAAAAAATTACAATTATTCTTTGTTTGTTCATGTTAGTTCGGAGTGCATAACATGTTAACTTTGCTCTTAAAGGGATAGTTCACCCAAAAAAATGAAAATTCAGTTTGGAACAACATGAGGGTGAGTAGAGACAAAATTTAAATTTTTGGGTGAAGTATCCCTTAAAAAAATTGCAAATGTTGAAATGAACTATGATTAATAAATGCTGTAGAATAACTGTTCCTTGTTTGTTCATGCTAACTAATGTAAATAACAAATGAGACCTTACTGTAAAGTGTTATCATATCCTTAAAGGTGTCATGAACTGGCTTAAAAAATAAATACAAATAAAATACTGTAGTCTGAGGTCAACTAATGATGTTCGTGTGGTTTTTACATTCAAAAACATCATCAGTTTAAAATCAGTTCATTCTAAATGTCACACATACACACACACACACACACACACACACACACACACACACACACACACACACACACACGCGCGCGAAAATAGTAGTAGATTGAAAGATAAAACAGTAGATAAAGGCTAGATTTACTAACAGCTTGCACTAACACAAACCCTTTTTTAGCGCAAGTAAAAAAAAAACAATAAAAAAAACTGATGATTCACTAAAGACACACAATGAAAAAAATTGCACTGAAAAAGCGTGGACAGGGTTATATTTGAGGCTGACCTTAATGCATACGAATTGTAGGAGTTTCCCTTTCAGACACAAAATTACCAGAGCACAAGTTAAATACACAAGGTGATTTACTAAGGTTTGCACTTGTCAATTTACTGGTATTTGTGCCATTATTTACCACCCACAAAAGTATGTCTTAAACCAGATGCTTATGATCCGTCTGTGTCTGTGTTCTTTAACTTGTGTGTCGTCATTAGATCACACGCAGAACTTTCCAATCCCATTGGAGCTTTTTTTTTGGAATTGCGCTTTCAGTGTTTAGTAAATCTGGCTTAAGTTGTTTTTGTGTTTGTCAAAAACTAAGTTAATATGATGACCTTTTGCGGTCTTCATACATAATGTGATTACATTACACCAGCTGGTTTAAGTCACCTGTAAAAATGGCTCAGAAAAGTAAAGTTAGTTCAGAAACAGATGCCATTTGTTTGCTTTGATTTATTTTATGATTTAATGCAATCACATTCAGACATTCTTAAGTGTGCCTTAAGTGTCCCAATATGTTGTAGAAGGTTATTTTTCAATTGTCGAGTCTCCCAGAACTCCTCCAAAACTGTATCTGAACCACTTTGCCAAGTATTTGAGTGCTAATTTATTTCTGAAAGTGCCTTTTTTAAAAAGCAAGTAATGGTTACATTTTTCTCTGTCCTTCCTGTAGCGCCTAAAGGCAGTTCCTCTCTCTCCGTCTGCCTTGATTCTCTCATCCAACGACCTCAACCCCGGCACCTTCGTTACGCAACAGTCTCGGCGTAAGAACGAGGCAGGGCCGTAGACAAACTCCTTTTTGAAAGGCGCTCCCCACCTTGGCCTTGTTCGCTTTCTCTCTGTTTACAGTTCCCGAATACGTGGAGGCGGAAAATAGACCATCCGACCGTGCGGCAACAATGCGGCGATGTTAAAGGCCACTCTCCTGGAAACACACCTCCATCCCGGATTCAAAAAATGTATTTAATGCAATTAATAATTGAAGACGTGAGAGCACATGCTTGTCAAGATGATAGATGCATGCTCCGCCAACAATGCAGGGCTCTGCGGGAGCTACAGGACTCGGCGCGCTGACCTTGAGTGGCGGCGTACAGGAGCCAGGCCTTCTCTCTGCTTGTGAGCGGGCCCCTCATCAGTAACTGCCCTTATCCCAATTAGAGAACTGTAAAAACATTCAAATTAATGCAGCCTTAACTCCAGGAGCAGGCCCCACTCACTTAATTAGGGAATAATTATTCACATTTTGATTTCTAGGGGAGTGATCACACAGAAATTATTTCAGGCGCAGTAACAATGGCCTGGCACGGAAAAACTCCACTCCAAAAAACTCCATTAGCATAAGGAAGTGATTAACACTTAATTACAGTGGAAGCAGCATCACTATTAATGTTTGATAGCTCCTGCCAATCACGATAGGGCACTGGACTATGGACTACTGCTAAGAAGCCAAGGAAGAAATCTCCAATCGGCTTTAAATATGGACGCCATTTGGCCAGGCCTGTGCATGGGACCCTTTCTTTTTCCTTTTCCTTTTTTTCTCAAGTGCACTCATACGATGTATAATATAACTTTACACAGACAAGGCCAATTAGTGATTCCACCACACAGTCTCATGTTAACACGTTTAAGTCATAGGGTTTACTTTATGAACAGTGTATGCTTGCCTCATGCACTTCCATTGTAAAAGCCTTACTGTGACCAGGGAAGAGTGGAAATTATTTCAAACGGTCATTATGCTACAAATACTGTCAATAGAGCTTCACTTGCATGCTATTTAACCCAGAATGTTCCTTTAAAGCGCATGTGTTTTCCTTCGTTCCTTCTGTAACCCCTCACCTCAACAGCTTCTACTGTACAGGCCATTTAAAGGACAATTTAGTGAGCGGGCCATATCCCCTGTATTTGAAGGGGCTCTGAAGGAAATGACCCCTACAGAGCCGCGCACACACGCACGCTCACATGTGCACGGTTATCTCCCCAGCAGCTGGGTTTTGAACTTCTGACCCCTTCACTTTCAGGGTCAACAAATTAGCGCTCTGGTGCATTGACCCTCTGGAACGCAAGCACTTTTCTTCTGCTGCTCCAATGTTGATACAAGCATAGAGCTTTAATAAGGCGATGTCATCCGGCTGGAGAGGAACGTGTCATTTTATCGGAGGTGAGCTAATGCAGAAACAATATTGACATTTTACGGCAAATCAAAATAACCGCGGCTCACAGAACAGTCAGAATGCATGGGAATGAGGTACAGTATATCCTTCCAAACAACCTATGGCGTTCGCAGAGACATTCCTGCCTGTAAGGTAACCGCGATCCGCTGAGAGACACAGGGACATGCTTTGGTTTGCAAACTTTAAATCCACATCAGAGATTTTGGGGCGCACTGTCTGATGGAATAACACTTTACCATTGTACTTGTTCCTGGGGTCCTGGGGCTGCAGAGAAACATCTGCTGAGCTCTGGCCAGATTTAACAGCTTCTCTGCATATTAAAATAAAAGCATTTTCAGAAAGGTTAAAAAATTGGTAACACTTTAGGATGGGGAACACATATTAACTATCAACTACAACTTTTGCCTCAATAAACTCCTAATTTACTCCTTATTAATAGTTACTAAGGTAGTTTGTGTAGTGTTTATGTGTAGGTATTGTCTAGAAATAAGGGATATAGAATAATGCATTAATATGTGCTTTATAATTACTAATAAATAGCCAATATCCTATGTTATTAAGGAAGTCATTTTTTTCATGAGTAACGGTGACTGTTCGACGTGGGCGTGTCCAACATTGTAACAATGTTGAGGCAAGGTTAACTTTATGCACACGAGCAGTGCAAGCTACCAATGAACTAATAAAATCGAGTGTGTGAATGTGTGAACGCTCCATTATTCAGAATGAACCATTCTTTGCCTAATCGTGTGAAAAACACAAAGCAGAAAGCCTCGTTTCTGAAGAGTGGAAAATGAAAAGCCCATCCATGTCAATTAGGAGGACATTTATAATTAATAACTGCAGAATTAGTCCTTTCACAGACATAATGGTGAATATGGCAGAACGAGTTATTTGATTATTCTGTGACATTTTTATTTCATATTATTATTTATTTTTACTACGAAGACAGAAACGTTATTAACCGCATTACAGTAATTCACTCTGAATTCGGAGAGGATTTTTATGAATCCTTCTAAAAGAGCTTATTAGAAAATGATTAAATGTATATCCATGCATGCCGTAGAGTTCATTCCAGAGAAATGTGCCACTTTGTCAAAAAATTACAATCAGGGCCATGAATATGGCATATCAAGGCAGATAAATTGCCTCACGCTTCCCTCTAATAAGGGAACAGGACGGTGCGAAATGTAAAAATCAATTAATGTACTTGGTCTGGCTATAAATTAGGGGAGCGCTATTGTCAGATGTCTTTATCATAGAAACCACAGGGGGCGAAAAGTGGTCTTTAAATTAAGCCTGTAGTTCTGTCACCTTTTTGCATCAGGCTTCAGACGGAGCCCACAGAGGCCAGAGTCACGGCTATTTTCATCGTCTAAAGCTCACCTAGTTAAACGTCCGAAGCACGTTTACCATAATAAAAGACGTGTGGACTTTATTTTACGAATGGGCCGCTGCCTGGTCCACTTGTTCTGTTATGTAAATCAAAATAAATCATTCTGTCTCTGAGGTGTTCAACTAATTAATCCTACGAGGCCCCAGTGTTGCAGATTTTCATTATTCTGGAGTACAGAGGTGGGACTTCAGGTAATAATGCCTTTCACTATGGTATGGATAGTTCCTTCCTGTCCTTGGAAAACACTATCTTATTGTCTGCAAAATATCAACCCAAACGTTTTAGTCTTAGCCATTTATGAAATAATCACAACTAGATCATAAAGTCTGCAAACATTCCCAATAATGTCAATTGGTTTTGGGGTTAAGAATAGGAAAGAGCGAAGAGGACCTAAACGAGATCAGAACATCATGCCAGCCACTCAAGCTTAAGGCCGAATCCTAAAGCCAACATTACAGACCCCTAGCGAGCTTCTGTTTCATGCTAGTGAGCCTAAAGGTGCTTGTTTCTGGTGGAGAATGCGGGCATTAAAAGGAGGATCATTTATTACAATTCATCATATCAAAGGTGCTTTTTGCTGTCTAATGTAGACACATTCAGGAGACACTATATCTAATGTATTCTCTCATTCACCGCCATAAAAGTTAACCCAAATATGACAACTTCTGTTTTGAGAAACCCATTGCAAATCTTAATGCAAAACACTTAACCCGTAGTGTATAAATGGAAATAAAATAAAGTTTTTATGAACTATAGAATTAAAAACTAGAAAAGCATTGTGGAAATTGGTTGGCTGGGACAATAATAATCTACAGATTAGAGGTCATTATACAAATATATATTATATATATAAAGAAATCAATTCAATTTAGATATTACAGACAGCCATGTAATAAAAACTTATTAGAAACTGGAAACTTAACAGCATCAGACAAATACGTTATTGTAAATGTGGGTTATTGGAACACTTTTGGAAAGTACAAGGTATGTAAAACTAAAATGTTTGATAATTATTTTATAATTATTATACATGCATTTATAGAAAACTACTTTGTACACATTCATAACAATATGAAACTGAAATCTTCCATTTCTTCCAATGATTTATTCCTAAAACATGCTAAAACACCCCTTAATGTACTTATTTAAAATAACCAGAATCCTTAAATTAAAAATAAAAATATATTTTATTATGTTTTATTTTTTTAATAATTGTTTGTGAAGCTTTTAAACTCGCTATAACATCCAGCTATAATTCCCCAGATACTTGCTTCATTTTGCATCACACTGCTTTTGCTTTCATGTTCCCATTCCTGAAGTCAAAGTATCATTGCATCAAAAAAAGAAAGAAAAGGCATGGATGTAAAAAATAAATATTAAACAGATAAATGCCTACAGCACGCTGATTTAAACATGCGAGTGTGTTAAAACCATGACTGAGAAATGGCATGCGTTGTGTGTGCGCGTGTGAGTGTGTTTGATCTACACAGGAGAAACCTTCAGAGTGTCACATTCTCACCACACGTTCAGCCACTTCCTGCCCCGTCCTCCTCCTAAGTGAGAAGTCCTGCGAAGACACACAAACATGCGGAGAGTGAGAGGAAGAATGAAAAAAAAATCTGCATAAGTGAGATGGTGAGCGACAGAAAGGGTCAGCCTCCGTCTGCTTAATGACAGAACCCCTCACACACTCCGGATTGTTTAAATACGACTCGCCAGTTTCAACAATCATCATATCTCTCACTTTCACCCTTCATACCCAGCAGCCAGCGAGCTGACACATAATTACACACTTGCTGATAGTAGAGTCGTGCCGATAATTAAAACTGCCACTGGAGGATTACGACCGCTAGTCTACAGCTGCGATGCTGTCAAGAGGTGGAACTCGCAGTCGTTCCTGATGCTATTTCAGCATCGTTTTAACATTATATTAGTCCTCGCGTCGTATGTCGCCGTCTGGCTTTCACTCGGGCCGGCGCTGGTGGTAAGGGAAAGGTCTCGGCCGAGAGTTTGCCGTGTCTCGCAGAAATGAGGAAAATCTATTAACAATTCTGCAAGTGACACGCAAACAGCATCACCGAAGGGGTTGCACAACACCACCGTGGCCGTCTGTCCGCCGATCGATCCTTAGCTATTACCTCAGCACTCACAGATCTGATTTGGCAGGGTGTTGCTTTCCAAAAGGCGATTTTAGCACCATTAGAGCCGGGGCCACACACGTCTAACTGGAACAAAAGGGATGAATGGGGTGCATATGCACACACCTTTTAAACACCGGCTACCACCTGCATCAGCGCCATCTGCTTCATGTCAAAGAGGGCCTGATAATAATGTGATATATAAATATATCGCAGGTGTAATTCATATCAGGCGTGTGAAGCGGGCCCTCGCTCTTCCTCGTACATGTAAAAACAAAGTAAAAGCACAAGAAAACGTGCCCATAAGGTATGAAGCCTATTAGATATGTTAAATAAACTAGTATCCAACATAAAATGAATATATCATGAAAAGTAATGATTTAAACATACAAATGTCTGTATCCCACATTTACGATTAGAAATGTGGATTATAAGGATTATAAAACAATAGGGATTTTTGATTGTCCCGTCTGAAGTCTTGACCTTTCAATTTACTTATATAGCATTCAGCACAAATCTCAACCATTTAATATTGTTATCAAACCTTGATTTATTGTAAGAAAAACAAAAACTATATATATATATATATATATATATATATATATATATATATATGTGTGTGTGTGTGTAGTAGCACTGCAAGTAGAACCGGAGAGTTTAGACTGGTGCCGTGACCCGGATGGGAGTGAGTTTTAGGGGGGTGAGTGTAACGGAGGCCAGTTAGTAAAGAGTTGTGCGGGTAAACCTCACTCCCCAGCTCTTGAAATACATGCTAGAGGCTGCAGTGTTTAGTGTCCTTGTTAGTTTGCCCACCTCCCACTGTGGAAGCGACGGTTCGAATCCCACTTGAAGTTGTGCGAGTAGAACATGGTGCCGTGACCCCGGTGGGACTGAGATTTAGGGGGCTGAGAGTAACATGCCTGCCTCCCATGCTGCAAAACCCGGATTAGAATCCCGAATGGTTTCCTGAAACCATTGTTAACCATTGGTTGCAAGTTTAATGAATCGATGTTTCCCGAAACCATATTTCCAGCAAACAGCATCGCAAAGTTGTGTGCTTGGAACGACAGCTTTCAACTCATAGTTAGAAGCACCGTTTCTTGCTTGCGTGACATCTGGACTTAATGAATAATTATTTTAAACAAGCTGACATTCAGTACAATCTATACATTTTATTTAGAATATATACAAATGTCATTTACGGCTTTTAGTTTGTCAAGAGATTTAAAGCACCGTTTTTGAAGACCATTTTGAATGCGGACATGCTCTAGTAAGTAAGAACGAGCCTATGATTGAATCTGGAAATAAAGCAAAATAAAAATAACTGAGAAAAAAAGAACATTTGTCCTCAGGTGTCATGTCTGTAATTTATAGCAAAAAATCTAGCATTAATTCGATTCCACCACCTATGTGACATCATTAACCACTGTGGTTGAACAAAAAATTTGTGGCAGTATAGTATAACTAGCTAGTTGATTTGCTCAACGATGCATCGTACTTTGTCAGATAAAGCAGCAAGTTGTGTCGTTGAGCGGGAAAAAGCTGTGAAGGTAAAACCGGAGCGGTTACATATAACCAATAATTATATCAGATAAACCAATATTTAATCCCAAACATGTTAGCACCTTGAATGACACTATATTTTAGGTGCAGTATTTATTTATGCACTTTTATTTCATAAATGTAATTAGATGATTTTACTTTTAATGCCAGAAAACGACAAAAATCTATGAGTTAAAAAATGGCTAACCTTGCGGTTTCCACAAAAATATTAATAATTATAATATTTCTTGAGCAGCAAATCATATTAGAATGATTTCTGAACGATCATGTTCAACTGAAGACTTCAGCTTTGATCACAGGAATAAATTACATTTTAAAATATATTTAAATGTCCCAATAGTTGTGTTTTTATTGTAGTTTTGATCAAATAAATGCAAGCTATTGAAAGGTAATGTACATATACGCATATATTTTGGCCTATACTGTGGTTGTAAGCACCTCTTTTTACTCACCATTTGCTAAATAAAACACCATCATTTTCTGGCCCTACTTTGAGCCAGATATATTCTTCGACGTAATCTAAGGTACACACATAGCTGCTATGATATGGTGCACTGGTGTTTTACATCATACATGACCTATATCAAGTATTTCAGCACAGCTAGAATGCAGCATTGACCTATCATCATCATTAAGAATCTATCAGTTTTATCATTTTGAGTATAATTTTGAAATTGTCACACTCGCCATCCCTGGCATTTTCCAAGAAACACATTGATGCATTTTTCTTCTTTTTCCCACCCTCACTCCCTCTGACTGCATCCAATATTGGAAAAGAGAGAAAGAAAGATCTCTTCAGTCTTGTAACAGAATGGAACAAGCAGCCAACTGTGCGAGTGTAATATCTTGTTTTATCCAAGTCTTTGTTCTGATTTCATAATTGCCTCCCGCAGTAAGGGCCTCCCCAGGGATCGGCTGATCGATAAAACGACAACCAAAAAAGTATTACAGAAAGTACCTTCATGTTTTATCTGAATCCTCACTCCAACGTAATGGGAAAAAATTGACTGCGAACACAAATAGCCACCCGGAAAGGTGTGTATTCAGAATTCCGACTCAGGTGCGTGTCGTCCCGATTTCGGCAGTCTCAAGCCGTCAAGAAACAATTAAATGCAAATCAGTTATTGAGGGGATATAAAGCGGCTTCGCCACACGGGGCTTATTTTATCTGCGGTACGACATGAGAACCAAACAGAAGAGAACACAGGCGGATCGGGAACGGGACGGGGTGCCGTTTTAACACGCTACTGATCTTGCCGTGTTTACGCCCGGTGGGTGAAGGCGGGAAGGATGCCGTGGTGCAAAGGGTAGGGATACGGTCGGTGAACATCTGAAGAGCCATCGCTACAGAGAAACAGCCACCCAACCTGACTCCACGCTCCATGTTTTCTCTTTTATCTCCCTATGAAAATCCATCCCGCTGTGAAAACAAATCATTCTTGCCGCCTTTCTCTTTTTACTTCATTCCCATTGGCGAATGCTACTGAACATCGCTAATCAGCTCCGGATATGCACATTTTAACGGGCCGTCGCTGACCTGGACCTAAAAGAGCGAATTTCTCATTCACGGTCCAGTCCACCGTATCATGAGGCAGACTGAGATGGTAATGCACGTCCCTGCATACCCTTCAATTTATATTCATCCATGCCAACAACACTTGCCACAAGACAACTCAATTCTGGCCTTGTAATTCCAGTTATTACTTCTGCTTCCCTCTTCAATTGAGGGCAATTTACTCACTAAAAATAAAAAGACAAATCAGGATGGAATATGTAAAAGGTTACTCTGTGTAAGAAGGCAGCATGCTAAAAGACTGGAAGGTACAGAACGGTGTTTAATTCATGTCATGTCTTGCAGGTAAGTGTCACTTACACACAAATAACATGGGCTGTGACACCGCAGAGCTTCATATTGAAGTATTCCCAGAGGACGCCCTCCATCTAATGACTCTTTAATATCCCTGAACGAGCTGTAGGCTACGGAGAGGAGACTCGCACACTGCCAAGATAAGGGCCCTCGGAGACATATTTTTTCTACTGTGCTTTATTTTGAGGGGAGGAAAGGTAATCTGTAATTTGCCATATCGTAAACATTTTTCCTCATAAAACATTATGCCACAGAATTCAAATTATAACTGTGATTGGTTGACAAATGTTCAGAGTTGTTTCTATTTTATAACTGTACAAAAGGATTACATTACAGTCATCACTGTAATAAATTAACAAATTAACTTAAAAACTACAAAAGAGAAAGATCTACTTTCTCTATATTAGCCAAAAAATTAAAGTTAAAGGGATACTTCACATAACATTACATTTTGTCACCATTTACTCACACTCTTTTTGTCCTAAATGGGTTTGATTTGTTTTTCCTTCTGTGGGAAATAAAAGAAAACACTTTAGATGATGTTAAGTCACTTTGCAACATTGAGCGAGACGGAGGCTGCATCTGAAATTGCATATTTCTTTAGGCTACTATATACGAGTGAAACACAGTATGTGACAGAAGTAGTATTTCAGAATTCACAGCACTCAAAAAAAAGAGCAAGCAAAAAGCACCCGGATGACCTACCACTTCGGGCGAGATTCTGAAGTGTGCATGATAACTGACGCTGGTAGGTCACATGATAATGACAGCATGACAGATGTAGTACGAATTACATTAATATAACACACATTAGAACTATAAAGAACACACTTTTTACAGGTTGTTAATTACTTATTCAAAAAAGTACCTGAAGAGTAACCGTAAGAGTTAAGCGTTTTTCAAAAGCCTCTCCTGCATCCTATTCAGCGGTCCAGAAAGTCAGTGCAGCTGAAAGGATTGTTTGAGCAGCACCCTCTACTGCACAGGAGTGGTTTTGCAGTTCCTCCACGCTGGGGCTTATTCATTAACTTGTTGTGAAAGGTCCTTATTGCCAAAAATGTCACTGTTTTAGTTAACTCTTTCCCTACCAATGCTTAAGCCAAAAAAAAAATCTTAAAATTTTTGTACAAAAATGTGCAGCCACGGCAGCATTTTTTATCATTTACATACAATTTCCATGGCGCCCAAATTACTTTGTATGAATACTGTATCTGAATATGCAATGCATCAAAAGAAAGAACAGACCCTCTGCTTTTAAGCAACATTTGCTTTTATCAACTTTTGAATGTGGATACATAAAAAAAAAAAAAAAAAAAAAACATTTTGAGCAAAAAGCTGAGAAAAAAACACATTTTGTCAGAATGAGGATAAAAACACAAATGGAGTCCATCAAGCCCCTAAGCTTCGCAGAGTTCATCCTGAGTCAACATTTCATCCAGTAACATTAGGCAGTTTTGATTTATATATCGTTTAATGTAATACTTGATTCATGAATTAGTTATTTTACATATGCATTAGCTTACATATGCTATCGCTTTTCTTTGCTTCTTCTTCACCTGTGTTTTGAGCCGGAGCTTCTCAAACTCTTTCAGAAGATGTGTCATAATGCCCCCTACCGGATAAAAGTGAAAACATGCAAAGCACGACATTTCGGTCGATGATCAGGAAGTTAAATTAAAAAGTATTTAAATTAAAAGTAATGCGATTAGTTACTTTTGAACAAGTAACGCAATACTGTAATGCAGTAATTTTAAAAGTAACTTTTTCCAACACTAAACATAGCTACTTATCTAATGAATGTGCCAATGCCACATTTTTTGTCATTGTGGAGCATGACAACCTCAGTTCTCAGTGACTATTATTATATTAAACCTCTGGGTTCGGCAAACGCACAGCAACTTTAAATACTCCATGCACCATATGCACAATTCAAAACTGTTACGTGTCTACTTTAATTTATGTATACTCACAATAAAAACAGTAGGTGGAATATTGTTAAAATATTCAGGTTAAGTAAATAATGAAAACATTTGTGCATCTATTGCTTAAATCATCAAAAACCTTGTGCAATGTTCATTGTGAGATGCCTGGTTCACACCCGTGATGGCCTCCACAATACACAAATGCTTATCTGTGCCCAATCCCAGCATGCCCTCTGTCTCTCGTCCCGGAGTCAGGTGTCCAAACCGGCGACACGTCCTGGCCACGCCATCGTAAAGGCCAGGGTCACGTTGAGTAATGATGATAAAGTAAACAGCATGGCTGCTAAACGTGTCTTGGCTCGGGCTCCTGTCCTCATTAGAGCGGTTCGGCGAGGACCCGGCATGCACCCACAGAGGGCCCGCAGGCTTTTCACTCCCGGGTTAGCGCCTCATTTCCCGCTGACGGCTCTTTAGGGCGGGCGCTGATGGCTCCTGGAGGTGCGCGGAGTGGACAGGTGTCCACCGCAGAGAGCGTTTCGCCGCAGCTGGTACCATCTGGCACAGGCTCATGCCATTCAGCGAGCTGGCACCGCACCCCTCCGTCCCACCGTCCACGGAGAAGGCATGTCAAGGGCAGGCACGGTACAAGCTTACTCACAGGGCAGTGCGGACCCCCCTCGGGAGGGCCTACAGCCTGGGGTAGAGGCTAATTTAGCTTCCACACCCACTAACCACACCACCTCCACAGGACTGGCAACAATGAGGCCCGACAGTGCCAAGTGTGGGTCGAGCCGCTCATTGTGTGTGCGTATGTGTCTGATTTGTATTTGAAAAGAAAGAGAGCGAACCATGGTACCTATTCATTAAGAGCTGGGCGGCACCTCTCATGTTCCTATGGAAGCAAAACAAATACAAAAAAAACGCTTAATTACCTTTACCCGGGACTACATTTTAAACTCAAACATCTCCCTCTGCTGCTATCCTTTTTTATGCTGTATTTACATCCATTTGTCTGACTGTTTACATACATATATTTGCATAAACTAAATTCAATCTGATCACAGCTTTTGAATCTAGTCTGAGATAAATATGTGACCAGGGACCACAAAATCATAAGTCGCGTGGGTATATTTGTAGCAATAGCCAACAATACACTGTATGGTTCAGAATGATCAATCTTTCTTTTATGCCAAAAATCATTAGGATAAAGAACATGTTCCATTAAGGTATTTTGTGTTTCCTACCATAAATATATAAAACATGTATTATTATTAGTAATATGCATTGCTAAGGAAGGACATACTTTAAAGGCTATATCAGATTCCAAATTTTCATAGTTGTATCTCAGCCAAATATTGTCCTATCATAACAAGCCATACATCAATGGAGAGCGTATGTAGTTATCTATATATAAAAATGTAACCCTAATTTGACCCAGGGTCACATAGGGTGAAATGGAGTTTGGTAACACTTTATTTTAAGGTGAGGTATTAGATGTTTCTACATGCACCTACTAGTAATAACAGTAAATGATGTATATTACAATTAGCTAATCTTAAACCAAACCATAACTGTAACTCTATAATAAGTACAAGTAGTTAATTAATGTTACTCAGTACTTATTTGAGTAACTACTTCACCTTAAAATAAAGTGTAACCTCATTTTGTTTCTGTTTTTTAGCAATCTGCATAGCAAAAGTGGGATTTAGTGTCAATATAAGATTTTTAATCTGAATTCCTCAAGGTCCTTCCTAACATGTCCAAAAATATGCTTTCTTCATTCATACAGTGGAAAATGAAAGAAATATTAACTTACCGTTCATAAGGGTCTATACCATTTAAAAAAAAACTAATCTGTTCAAATAAGTTGATAGACTGTAAACACAGTAAAACAGAAGTATTAAGGCTACATATTATTAAAATAATGTTTATTTGAATATATTATAAAAATGTAATGTAATCCTGTGATCAAAGTAATTTTCATCATCATTACTCCAACCAGTTTTGGGAACTGTGATATATATATTGTTTTCCAGGATTTTTTGATGAATAGAAAGTAAAATAAATCAATAAAATAATACAAAATAATACTCCCTCTGTTCGCTGATTGGACCGGTAAAAGATTTGACTGGAGAAAACCAGAGAATATAGCGCAATCCCAGACTGAGTACTGAAGGAAAAGGAAAATTGAGCGGAAGTACGTAGGAGGGCGGAGCCAGGCTAGTAATATCAGTCAACTGATACTGACTCTTGAGGTAATGACTAGATCAAGTGGGATATCCTCTCGTCTGAACAACAATAACTGATAGGGAATGGAAATAAGCCTGTAAATTCAACTGTATAACATTGCAAGATTTCAGAAGCCAACTTCTGACTTAATTTCATAATATCAAGCCGTGAATGATGCCGGTCATAATTTGGCAGAGCCCTTCAAAGACAGCTTTGATAGCCATTTATCAAATGTTCCATTCAAGTGTTGGTAAAAAATGTATACTTAACCTGGCTATGCAAGGGCCAAAAATATTACACTGAAACTTAAATGCAAGTTTCTATCAGGATGATTAATGATTTTATCCTAACACATTTCCAATAATCAATGCTCAAAACACTAAATTTCACATTTAATTGTATCCCTCTGCCTGGCATGGTAGCAGATTCCAGAAAAAAACACCTCTTTTGGCTTTAAAATGCTCTTGTAATGAAGCCTATGATCATTGCATTTCACACAGAAGGCTTCTGTCAAGACGTCAGGCATTTGTGATGGTAGCTTTAGTCGATTAGCTACGCTCACACTCGTTGATATAAGAGCGGAGCTCTCTTTAAAAACGAGGGTTGCTTCTCGTATTGAAATTGGATTATCAACTTGAACAGAATCATTGTTTTCTACAATTATGCAGCGTGCAATAAACAGATGTGAACAATCATACATGAGAATAATTGACGGCCATAAATGTTAATCCTGAAGAATCAATAAGGTATAAAAGCAATCAGATAGGCAGTCTTAGAGAAATCGATCAGCGTTTGTAGTGAGTGGGTAATGTGTTTCCCTAAGAGAAAAGCAGCTAATCACAGCAAAGAAGGCTGAGCTGTTTCAGCGGTGCAATACCGTTGCAATGCATAATGGGATAGGCCTGTATTATGTTCAATGAGAATGCATGATTATAAAGATTATATGAAGTAAGGGGCAGTGTCTTGTGCTGTGATATTAACCTTTACGTCTGTTTTTTTCATGTCCCTGGTTTAACTAAACCAATAAATACAAATACATTCAAAAAATTATGTAAATAAAAATAATAATAAAAAAAAAAAATGTTATATTGGCAGAAGCTTTTATCCAAAGTAACTTAACTTGCGCCTAAAGTTTAAAAAACACTACAATGTTTTTGAAAAAAACACTTATGCTCACCAAGGCTGCATTTATTTGCTGAAATGATCCTAACAGGAGTAGAAGGGCAGTTTTTAAGCATAGTTCACAAGTTAAATATATTCGGTATATACAACTCGAATAAGATTGAAAAATAAAGCTGGTCAAAATTAGTGAACACTTTAAGATACCTTCAAGCTTTGGGTGTTAATCTGGCACTTGGTGCTAATTTCCGTAATAATCTGGGAATCCCTATTTAACTTGAAGCAAACTTTCCAATTTTCACTGACTTTGCGAGATTTAAAGCCACTCTAGGGTGACTGAAACCCTACGACCCCAGGTTGTCCAGATGAAGGCCAAAGGGATCGCCCTTTCAGCGATTGCAAAAGAAGTTGGTTTTTCCAAATCTGTAATTTCTAGAATATTTGAGCTTTACAAAAACACTAATTCATTCAAGTACCCAAAAGGGTCTGCAAGACCAATGCACGAGAGGACAGGACAATGCGGAGACGTTCAATGTGGAATCGGTTCAACACTGCAGCTGGAATTACTCGCCAGTTCAGAGCTGAACACAGTAAGGATCTGTCTCGTCATTCAGTGTCTTGTCATTTAAGAGAATTGAGACTGGACGCTCACTCTGCAGTGACCAAACCTCTCATCAGCAGAACGAATCAGATAACCTTTGATGAGGAGCATGTTGTGTGAACAGAGGAGAACTGCTCCAAAGTTCATTTTAGTGATGAACGCAAGTTTAATTTATTTGTGTCTGATAGGAAACATTATGTTTGGCATCAAACTGGGGAAAGATTGAACCCAAAGTGCCCAAAGAAGTCAGTGAAAGATGGAGGAGGAAGTGGCATGGTTTTGGAGATGTTTCTGGAGCAGGAGTTGGGCCTATTATACAGCTACATGGCAGAACCTCAGAACCTGTTCATCAGAACCTCCTTCAGGTTCCTTCACCGCGAGCATCTCCCAATCAGCCCGCAATTTTTATGCAAGACAATGCCCCCGATCACACTACAAAACGGGTAAAGCAGTTCCTTGAACATGAGAACATTGAAATAATGAAATGGCCAGCCCAGAGTCTGATCTAAACCCCATTGAAAATCTGTGTAAAACCATTGGCGACAAAGTTATGGCTAAGAAACCCACTCCAGTTACCAAACTGTGTAAGAGAAGTCCTTTAAACTTCAAGCAATGAATATCAACAATATTTCTGAAAAAAAAATCTGTTTCTAAATTGTTGTCTAATTTTATCAAACACACACACACACACACACACACACACACACACACACACACACACACACACACACACACACACACACACACACACACACACACACACACACACACACACATAATATTTTAAATTAATCTGTGTAATCTGAGTTCAGAAAAAGGCCACTTAAGTAGAACAGTGCAGGTTATGGAGCTTCATCTGACCACAGTAACAAGGAATGAATTCAAGGTCACCGCTGAGCTCTCACCTACCCTGTGAAGTGTGAGGTCAGACAGCACTGCATTATGGGAGGGCATTCCCAATGATGCGTCACAAAGTGCCGTTTACAGAGGACCCTGACACCTCTCCCTCCTCTTTCCTGACCACTTCGCCTACCATCTGCCTTCTCGTCTGTCTTTATCAATTTTAAAGCGAGCGATGGTGAGAGCAGGAGATGTATGTGTCGGCCGACTCTTGACCCTTGCCCAGGTCGCCGGTGACGTTTTCAGCAGGAGGTCTGGCCTGCCTTATCACACATTCTCCTTACACACGCTCAGCCACGTCAAGGCCGTTCTGATGGAGGCAAAAGCCAGACACCACTTTAAATTTCATAAGCTCCGGACACATGATTTGGAGAGAAAAAAAGAAAGATAACAGACGAGCCCCCCCATTCACATGCAGACCTGCGCTCTCTCTCTCTCTCTCTCTCTCTCTCTCTCTCTCTCTCTCTCTCTCTCTCTCTCTGTTTGCGCATGTGCGAGTGAGTGGAAGTGGAGTGAGTAGGAGCGAATGGTGAGTCTGAGTGATTCGTGCCCGCTGTGGTTTCCTTTTCAAACTTTTTTTCTATGTTGTATGTTTATTGATTTCTTGTCTAAACTTTTGTGCGTTGCGACTGGGTGTTTCAAAGCTTGGTAAAGGCTGTTGCGAGCGTTGTACGCCGCCGGTGTGTGTTAAACACCATGGCGGCGCATGCAGGTGTTCTAGATTCCCTCACGCGTCGGCATGGAATTAAAATAGTGTCTGTAGGCAGTGTAGAGGAATGTAGTTTAGCGGTTGGCAATGTGATTGGACATAAATCAATTTTAGCTGCCTCAAAAATGAACAATGCAGTGGTACTTTTTATAAGTTCGGTCGAAAAGGCAAATGAAGTAGTGGAAAGGGGCATTGAATTAAAGGGTACGTTTGTGCCGGTACTTCCCCTTTCTACACCAGCTAAGAAGGTCACATTGTCAAATGTTCCACCTTTTATTAAAGATGAGGTACTAGTAAAAGAGCTATCACGCTTTGGCAAAGTTGTCTCACCAGTTAAAAAGATCGCAATCGGTAGTAAATCGGAACTGTTGAAACATGTCGTTTCTTTTAGGAGATTTACCTACATGATTTTAAAAAATGGGAACGAACTTGATCTGA
Organism: Pseudorasbora parva; assembly: GCF_024679245.1. Lineage (NCBI taxonomy): Eukaryota > Metazoa > Chordata > Actinopteri > Cypriniformes > Gobionidae > Pseudorasbora > Pseudorasbora parva. The sequence continues at coordinate 36,706,304 of NC_090192.1, read as the reverse complement.
ATTTTAAATTCAGAATAGATGACTTTGATTATACAGTTTTTGTGTCGACAGACATGAGGTGTTTTGGTTGTGGAAAGACCGGTCATCAGATTCGTGCTTGTCCCAACAACAGCGCGAATGTTAGTAAACCCGGGCCGTCGGGTGCACAGCCTGAAGCTGTTGATTCGGTGAATGCCGTCGATCTAAATCCAACTGATGTAACGTTAGGTGTTCATCAAGAAGAGTCTGTTGAGACTAGAGATGGAGAAATTGTTGGTGAAGAGCACGGAATTACGCGATTAAGCTCCGAGATATCTGAGTCTAATGTGAATGAAAAAGGTGAAAAGTCCGAGTTAGGCTCAGTAAATCAGATTCCTGCTGTTGATCTTGCTTCTGAAAATATAAATAAAGAAGGTAGTGAGTTGTTGATGGAAGTAGATCAAGAGATATTTAAAACACCTCTGAAGAGGAAGAAAAAAGAAGAATGCACTGTAAATAAACAAGCTAGGAAAACAAGAGAACAGGCTAGTGAAAATGAGGCTGAAAGTGAGAGTGATTCCTCTGATTCAAGTGTTTCAGGTTGTTCGCAGAGCGAGTGGCCATGTCATAACTGTACCACCGAAAAAATTAAGGCTTTTCTGAAAGTAACAAAAAATTTAAGAGGTGTACAAATTGCTGATTATTTTCCAAATCTTAAAAGATTTGTTGAAATTACTAAGAGTTCAATGTACGGAGGTGTTTTCTTGGATAAAGAAGTGTATCGTCTTAAGAAAATTGTAACCAAAGTTCAAAGTCAATTAAGCAACAGTGATAATGAAGTTTAATTCAGCAACTGAAGGGGCCTGTCTCTTACTCAGCCTTTTATGGTTAATCTTATCCATCACAATGGGTGATATCCACATTGCCTCTTTAAATGTGAATGGGGCCAGAGAGGTGAGGAAAAGATTGGAAATATATGAGTTAATGAGACAGAAAAAAATTGATGTTTTATTTATACAAGAGACCCACAGTGACGAAAAGAATGCTGTAGAATGGCTTAAAGAATGGAATGGTTTGTCCTTTTTAAGCCATAACACTTCCCTTAGTGGTGGAGTTGGTATTTTGTTTGATAAAAAGTTTGTTCCCGTTTCTTTTAAAATGGAAGAAATTATAAAAGGAAGGATCTTAAAAGTGATTGTGAACTTTGAAAAATATGCATTGATTTTTATTTGTATTTATGCCCCAACTCAACCAATACAAAGAATGGTTTTTTTAGACACTCTTTGTAATATGTTGGAGGAGTATAAAGAGGAAGAATACTTGTTTTTAGGAGGTGATTTTAATTGTACGGAAAGTAGTCTAGACAGGAATCATATTGAGCCGCATATGCCATCACGCAGAAGGCTTATTCAAATGATTGAAATGCATGATTTGTGTGATGTGTGGAGACATTTCAACAAAGATATTAGGCAATATACATGGGTACATGCACGGGATAACTTGCTATCACTAGCAAGATTAGACAAGCTTTATGTTTTTAAACACCATATGAGTATTTTTAAAAAATGTTCTATCTCTCCGGTTGGTTTTTCAGACCATAGTTTAATAGGATACATATTATCCATTAATTCTGTTAAACCAAATAGCGCCTATTGGCATTTTAATTCTACCTTGTTAGATGATACCCAGTTCAAAGAGATTTTGGCCTGTTTTTGGAGTAAATTTAAAAAGGAAAAGAAGGATTTTAAGTCCTTAAAGAATTGGTGGGACTTTGGAAAAATTCAAATAAAACAATTGTGTCAACAATATACCCTTAATGTCACTAAAGAATTGGCTAAATCTGTTCAGATTTTAGAAGATGAAATCATGAGACTTCAATTTTTAACACAAACTGGAAATCAAGACCTTATTGCTGATTTTAAAATGAAAAAATCTGCTTTATCTGATCTGTTGGGTTTAAAAGCGCAAGGAGCATTAATAAGATCACGTTTTCAAAATTCCAATGAGATGGATGCTCCATCCAAATTCTTTTTTGGGTTAGAAAAAAAAAATGGGCAGCGACGTGTCATTAATGTGCTACAATCTGAAAGAGGGGTTTTACTTTCAGATCCATTTGACATACGTAAGAGAGCGGTAGAATTTTATGAAAAATTGTACACAAAGGAGTCTAAAGAAGATAAATTTGTTGAGCAATATTTTTTTGAAGATTTACCTCAGGTTTCTGAAAAATCAAATGACGAGCTTGATAAGCCCATAACATTAGAAGAGTTGTATAGAAATCTTCAAAACATGGAAAGTGGTAGAGTCCCCGGAATAGATGGACTTCCAGTTGAATTTTATATGTCTTATTGGAATATAATAGGAGAGGACTTATTGGAAGTTCTGAATAGCAGTTTAACTGAAGGATGTCTGCCTTTAAGTTGTCGAAGAGGAGTTCTTACTCTTTTACCAAAAAAAGGTGATTTAACTAGTATAAAAAGTTGGAGACCTGTGTCTTTGTTATGTTGTGACTATAAAATACTTTCTAAAGTATTAGCCACAAGACTAGGAAAGGTTTTAGAAGAGGTTATTAACCCAGATCAGTCATATTGCATACCTGGCAGATCCATATTTGAAAATATTTCTCTAATCAGAGACATTTTTGAAGTAGTTAAAATTTTTGGTTTGAATGCAGGCTTGATTTCCATCGATCAGGAGAAAGCTTTTGATCGTGTTGAACATGATTACCTATGGAAAGTTTTTAAAGCTTTTGGTTTTAGTTCAGTATTTGGTGATAAAATTAAAACTTTGTATAATGACATTGAGGGTGTGTTGAAGTTTAATGGTGGCTTATGCGCTCCTTTTAAGGTTAATAGAGGGATCCGACAAGGTTGTTCTTTGTCCGGGTTGCTGTACGCATTGGCAATAGAACCTTTTTTACATAAATTGAGGAAAGAATTAGTGGGTTTGAAAATTCCACAATGTGATACTGCAATTAAGTTATCTGCTTATGCGGATGACATTGTTGTAATGATTGAAGGGCAAAACGATATACAAAGTGTAATAAGAGTATCCAATGATTTTGAGTTGATTTCTTCTGCAAAAATCAATTGGATAAAAAGTGATGCAGTTTTGCTTGGAAAGTGGAAAGAGAAAACACCAGACTTACCAGGTGGATTAATATGGAAAAATCATGGTTTTAAATATCTGGGAGTGTACTTGGGGGATGAAGATACCATGCAGAAGAATTGGGAAGGAGTAATCGAAAGGATAAAAGGCCGATTAGACAGTTGGAAGTGGCTCAAATCATCCATGTCTTATAGAGGAAGGACAATCATAATAAACAACTTGGTTGCTTCCTTTTTGTGGCATCGGTTGGCCTGTGTAGATCCACCAACCTATTTGTTGGCTAAGATACAATCAATCTTGATCGATTTCTTTTGGGACAAACTTCATTGGGTGATACATAATATTTTGTATTTACCCAAAGAGGAAGGTGGACAAGGATTGGTTCATCTGCAAAGCAGAACTGCTGTTTTTCGAATGCATTTTTTGCAGAAATTTCTAAAGGGTTCAGGAAATGTGAGCTGGAGAACAGTGACCAGTGTTATACTGAAATCTGTTCAAGAGATGAACTTGGACAAATCCTTATTTTTGATGGACCCAAATAAGATTGACATTACAGGTTTACCTGCTTTCTATAGAAATCTGTTTAAAGTTTGGAGTTGTTTTAAGGTGAAAAAGTCTGAAACCACTAACTCCTTATTTTGGTTGTTGGAAGAGCCACTGATAAATGGAGCAAGACTGGATGTAATAAGCACCAGCAGCACACTCACTGAACTGTTTATTCGAGCTGGTATCACCAACTTAAGAAAGCTTGTATGTTCAGCGGGGGCTGGACTGGAAAATGTGGAGGAAATGACTGCTTGTGTGAAGATCAAATCTGTTCGAACAATGACTCTAATATTACAGAGGATGCGATCGGCTCTTACATCAGAGGAAACTAGGATGCTCAAAGATTACGGTGAAGGACTTACTCTTTCTGATGACATGGACCCCTTCCCAAAATTGTTCTTATCCCCCAATCTAGAGGATCACTCTGGTATTCTTCTGGAATTAAAGAGTATGTATTTGGATTTTAATGATGTTAATGGAAAACAGTTGTATAAGGTGTGTGTAAAGTTTTTTAACAAAAAAGGGTTACATCAGAAAGTTGACACACCTTGGCGGGATGCTTTGGGACTAAATGAAAATGTCAGGCCTCACTGGAGAGCGATATATAAGCCACCATTAACTAAGAAAACAGCTGACATTCATTGGAGGGTTTTACATGGAATAATCGCAGTCAATGCTTTTGTTTCTCTTTTAAATCCTGACACGAGTCAAGATTGCCCTTTTTGTACTGAAAAAGAGACTGTTTTTCACTGTTTTATATACTGTGGCAGGTTAAAACCATTGTTTGAATTGATGAAAGGAATTTTTGATTGTTTCAATGAGGTTTTTTCTGTGCAGATTTTAATTTTTGGTTTTAAATATGTGAAAAGTAGACGTGGTGAATGTCAGTTGTTGAATTTTGTACTCGGAAAAGCGAAAATGGCAATCTACATTACTAGGAGAAATCATATAGAACAAAGGAATGATAGTGATGTGGAGAGGGTTTTTAAAGTAATGATGAAATCCAGAATTGTTGTTGATTTTCGATTTTATAAAGTCATGAATAACTTGATGAAGTTTGAATCTATATGGTGTCATAGAGAAGCCTTATGCTCAGTTGTGAATGAAGAGTTGTGTTTTGCAGCAAGTTTATAATAACCATTAATGAATTGTTAATGAATTTACTGTGAAAGATGTTTTAAGGTTTGGTATTTATTGTAATAAATGTAATTTTGAAAAGTCTCTCTCTCTCTCTCTCTCTCTCTCTCTCTCTCTCTCTCTCTCTCTCTCTCTCTCTCTCTCGTCATTCATTACCGGCAGATTTCTGCGAGCCTTCACTAAGTTGGTAATTTGATAAATGGGGCAGCCCTGCTCTCATGGTTATCACTTTAACAATCAAACAAGCCAGTTATTGTATTTCAAAACACTGGAAAGACCTTCAACCCGAAGTGGCCCAGGAAATGTTTAGTGCCGTCAGAGCCGGCTCGCAAAAATCCACCTGAGCAAGGGCTGTTTCTGATTAGAGAGAAATGTCATGTCAAAAACTACATGATTGCAAAGCCTGTTATAGTGGACTGGTGAGCTTGAGTTCAAAAGCTTTTGTACAATTCATATAAAATAAATATTTTTGGACGGCCGCTTGTTGATTTGAATGCTATCCATAGAAGAATATATTGCGTATGCAGGATATGAGAAATATTATATATATATATATATATATATATATATATATATATATAAAACATATAAAAGAACAATTACATAAATCCATTGCCTTGTGTTTCTGTTTATAAAACTATATCAAATTCAATATGTATATATTATTATATTGTATATTATTTGAGCAAACATTAATTAAATGAGATCATACTATTAAACATAAATAAATATTTTTTTCTCTTGACTCAAAACAACTCTAAATGAAAGGGCAACACACACTTAAAGAATGCTGGGTTGTTCTAACCCAAATTTGGGTCAAAAATGGACGAACCCAACTGTTGGGTTAAAAATGTAATTGAAATGTTTAACCCAATGGCTGGGTTTGTCCATATATGACCCAAATTTGGGTTAGAACAACCCAGCATTTTTTTTATTTATGTATATAACCACTATAAAAGAACTGATATTCACACATTAGTAATTAAGCTTCTAAACACTGTAAAATTATTTTTTTAAGAAAAGTTACCTAGTTGCCTTCAAATTGTGATTTAATTTAAATTAAAAATCAGTTAATACAATAAAAAAAATTGAGAATCAAAGACCTTTATTCAAATATTATTAAAAGATTTTATACGCATATTGGTTAATTATGCGTTTTATTTGTGAAGATGCAGTGAAATATGCCAAATTGTGAGTTTCTATTTATTAAACTAATTTCCGTCATTGTATCAACTACATTTTTATTTTTATTTTAATGAACTCATAATTAAGGCAACCAGGTTACTTACTTTTTTAAGTTAAACCAACAATATTTTTTTACAGTGTATATTATTATGGCTAGCTGCAATGATGGCAACCGTAAAACAATCGGAACCTGCATTATATGCTTAACAACAGAAGTTTAGATTGACTTGTAAGTACAGTAGCTCTGGCCACAGCCACAGTATAAACGGTACGACAAAGTCTCACAGCATCCTCGAGTTATGACATGTTTTGAGATGCACACTTTACCATACAGTGTGTTTATAATTCCAATTGCCTTGTGTGTGTGTGTGTGTGTGTGTGTGTGTGTGTGTCTCCCTCAAATGTTCAGAGAGAGTGAGAGAGACGGATAATCACGTCTGGCTACACATTTTAATCAGTTCGCCCAATCAAAGAGATAATTGGATTGCATTGCCTGATTGCAAGACTCGCTGAAATTGGATCGCAAATAAATTGCCTCAAACTTGTGGAAAAAAGGGGAGGATTGGAAAACAAAGAGCCTTCTCCATAAACAAAGGGGTCTCACATGCACAAACATCCATTACCAAGTCTAACCGACCCCCTGGTCCGAAAGCCAAACTATTAGGTTGCACTTTTCTTTCTGGCCGAAGCCTTCACCTGACAAGGATCCAAAGCTGCTCAGCAGACAATTAAAGGATCTGCGCTGAGCCAGTAATGACCTACTAACCCTCTCCTGTGCCGTCCCCCCCGTCCGGCCCTCTCGGGAGCGCCCCTGTCACGAAATTATCAATGGCTTCCTCTCCAGCGCTGGAAATAAGCGAGAACGTATGGACTCCGGACCGACCGAAGACTCTCCACTGCAGGCTAAGAGAGAGTCGCTCCAGATTTATATGTTTATACCGCATTAAAGTCAAGCCACCGGGCTAGACGACACCGCCGCTCGGTAATAAAGAGAGCGTGGGCGTGCGCGCGTGTGCATCTGAAATCCATCAACCTGTGCCGAACAATAACAGCCCCAGCTCGGCCCCTCTGTCATCAGAGCTAATAAACTCGGCAGCACTCATTAGAGTGAACAAGACACACATTAGAACAGCATTATGTTCTGGGCAATGCACTATATTAATTTCTCCAGCATAATGTGTGTTTTATTGCATCCAATAAGCATTTTTAATAAGCAAAGTGATAAGTGCTTCCCTTGTAAAACATCGCCAATTAGAGCGGCGTCTCCAAATGCTCTCGCTCAACAAAGTTAGCGCTAAGGCTCAGCTAATGATCGCCCGCGCAACAACTTCGAGAGACAAAAGAAACTCGACGCGAGTAAATAGACGCAAATATACAGCCCCGCTCCGTCGAGAACAAAGCCGGGCGAAATGACGTCTTACATCATCGAGAGCGAGCGCGCGCCTTCCTCTCGGAACTCGAAAGCAATACTCTCGTAACAACGTCGCAGCCGCGGTTTAGATAAGAAGACAAAGAGAAAAACTGCACAGTTTCTCTTTTCCCTGACAATTTCGGGATCTTGTAGGAGGCTTAATTGTGTAATTGGGTGTCTCAGCTGGCTGGTGCTTCCCCCGGCTGCCTGCAAAGCCAGGCGGTGCGGCATCACTTTAATTAGCCGAGGCAGACAAAGGGGTGATCTCTAAACACAAATAAACGGCGTACACCTAAGAACCATTGGAGAGGGGCCTTTTGTTGGAAAACTTTGCTTTTTTTTCCCTTTCAAATGACTTGGTCTACTGTGGGTTGTTATTCTTACAACCGCATGACAGCTTATTTTAATGGATGCTATGATGTCGCGGGGCAAAGCGCGTAGTCTGGCCCGGCCTGCCGCTAATGAGACGGTGAGATGGTTCTCCTGCTGTTATCGTTACCAGCGCTGGCAGAAAGAGGGGCTCATCTTTAATCTCAGCCCCCTGTCCTTAGGGTCCAATGTTAAGGCATCTCCAAAATCATAACATACTAATTAATTTTATTTTTCAGGAGGGTTTCAATAAGCACGCCTGCCGCAGTACTTTGTGTGACTTACAAACACTGTTTGCTTTCAGAGAAGGGCAGCTAATTGCTTCCCGGCTTGACATCATTATATGGCTATGCGAGGGGATGTAGACTGTTTAATTAAGGTTGGATGCAAGTTCATTATTAGATTCACACAGAGTCTGTGTGCACAGGCTTCTTTCCTGCAAAGCCCCCACTGTAATTTAATACAAAGGGCCTTTTGATTTGCAGTTTTATTTTATTTTTCCAATATACGAGCCCCCTGCCGCCCACCCCCTTCGTCAAATGCCACACAGCGCCTCGCGCAGACTGCACCCTCCACTTGGCCTTCCGTTTAAGCGCGAGCCTCTGTGCATTTTAAGTGCGTTTAAAAACCTGCCACGCAATCCGGAAGCCGCTCGTCTTCTTCCCTCTGCGCTCGCTGGGGCGTGCGGTGACAAAAGATATTTATCAGCAAGTCCGAAATGCAAAATGATCGCTCTAATTGAAAAGTACATGGTTAACTAATGCTAATAGTCTTTAGATTAAGTCACTGCCTTACCGCGCTGGCTTTTAACCCTACAACACGTTTCTCAGCTCATCTAGTTTTTCACCCAGACAGCCGGCCGTGCCGTGTCATTTGTCTCAATTACTGATTGTTAGATTAATTTGATGGTACCTTTCCACAAAGTGCTCCTCTTTAGATACGTGTGCTGTGACAATGCAATTAGGTCATCGGAGGGCTAATCCGATTTAGCACGTTAGCGTCAGATGCGTAAGTGAAGACGTTAATATTTATTTATTCCTAATTGCGCACAACTGTCCGGGCGGCGCACGCAGGCTAGCGGGGGTTATCCATCCTGCGTTAGGAAGCCATTTTCACCCTGTCAGAAAAAATAAACTCCCTTATTAACAACTTACTCTGAATAATATCCTCTCCGCTGCTTGAGTAATCGCCTACAAGAGTGGCAGTGCGTTTTACATTCATGGGGCCCATGAACATGTCGCCTTGATCTAATGCGGGGCGGTACATCACGCCGCAATCGCTGATCAGCGTAATCTAGCATCTCTGTTTTGAGAATGCACTCTTGCCTCTGCGCTGGCTTAGGGCGCTGGCGCGACTCAAACAATTTATAATGAACGTGACACGGTGAGGTTAACAGCTGCCTGGCAAAGATATTCACAAAGAAACATACAATATGAATATCGCTCAGAGCTGCAAATGTGGGTTGGTGGAGAGATGCATTCCTGATGAAACACAAAAGCAAAAATCACTAGAATATAAAGCGTAATACCTCAAGAGCAACGCAGTGGCTTCAAAGGTTGTTCGAATATAATTGACACTTTCAACTTTTATAGTCCTGAAGTCATTTGCACCAGTGGAAAGGAATGAGCACTAGTTTTGATTTCTTCCAAGACTGGTTGATTTGCATTCATCTGGAAAAAAACATGGCGATTTAAAACGAGCCACGTCCAAACACACGAAGACTCTCGCCCAGCAGTTTTGACCCTATTTGCCTTTCACGCACTCCCGTTTTTGTGCATGCTAATTTGGTACGGTTATTCCAGTGGTTGTGTGTGTAATGTTTGTGAGAACACAGAATGAGCCTGTGCGCCTCAGGGTGCGCGCACATGTAAGCGTGTGCAAGTATGTATAGTATGTATGATATGATGCAGTGCGGTGTATAAATAGCTGCTGTGTTAGTCTTAATGACGGTGCAATGGCTTGCTGTTGCCCTAAGGGCCAGTGCGCTCAGAAGGAGCTTGTGTTCGGACTCGGTTTGCCTGTGTGTGCGTGTGTGTGTGTGCTCAATGACTCCAGGCTTCCAGCTTCGGGTGACCTTGTACGGGGTCCCACAAATGGTTTTTCAAGCTCACTGCTGAGGAGGGAAATTGATATGTTTACACAAGGCGCAATTATTTATATGACATTACGCACTGCAGGTATGGATTCAATTTGGCTTGATTTGAACAGATCCCTGGCTGGAAAAGGAGCAAAGATCAGTGCCAAGGATGCGGAGGCATTTCACAGTTTTTTTAGTTATGCAACACTTTTATCACTAATGCAAATGTATACAGTCATCTAGTCAGTCATATCATACCTCGGGAAAGCAATCCGTTAGCATTCCCATTCATCTCAATGACAGTCACTCATCTGGTGTGTGACCTTCTGAGGAGTATGCATCTTGCTTTCTGCCATCTTTCAATATGGGCAATAAAGATTTTCGAGCCAATCGCTCTGTCTTTGAGCCAAGTTGACTATGTGACCATGTGACACTCTGGAACACAACTCACAAGTAGATTCTTGAACTAGAAGAGGCATTTTTTTAACCTTTTTAAAGTAGACAGCTGTGTTTTCCCTTCCAGAATGTAAGCTGATGGTAGTGGAAAGGCTGGTCAGATGAAATATTCCGCTTTTTTGTAGTTATCCAGTCAGTTTCTAGTTTAATCATTAAAGTCAAGCTTTGTTGTTTGAACACTGTTGATTTGCTGAAGTTGAAATTATTAGATATAATATAGAAGTGATTGAGCAAAGCGCGGAGCAGTAAGCAAGAGCGTCCGAACAGTAGCTAAGCAGGAATAGCAGGAAATTGTTTAAATATTTTAAACATTTTTGGCCATCCTTTACATGCCCATGAACTGTAGGGTTTAATATGGAGTTTTCCCACCCTTTGCAGCTATAACAGCTTCAACTCTTCACAAGGTTTGGGAGTGTGTTTATGAGACTTTTTGACCATTCTTATAGAAGCACATTTCAAAGGTCAGGCACTGATGTTGGACGAGAAGGCCTGGCTCGCAGTCTCCACTCTAGTACACCCCATAGGTGTTTTATCGGGTTAAGGTCAGGACTCCACGCCAAACTCCATCTCTTTCTGGATCTTGATTTGTGCACTGTGCGCAGTTATGTTGGAACATGAAAGGGACATTCCCACAACGTTGGGAGCATGAAATTGTCCAAAATATCTTGGTATGCTAAAGCATTACGAGTTCTTTCACTGGAACTAAGGGGGCAAGCCCAACCCCTGAAAAACAACACCCAACCACCAACACCATAATCCCTCCTCCACTAAACTTTACATTTGGCACAATGCAGTCAGGCAAGTACCGTTCCCCTGGCAACCGTCAAACCCAGACTCATCCATCAGATTGCCAGACAGAGAAGCGTGATTGGTCACTCCAGAGAACACGTCTCCACTGTTCTAGAGTCCTGTGGCAGTGTGCTTTACACCACTGCATCCGACACTTTGCATTGAACTTGGGGATGTAAGGCTTGGATGAGCTGCTCGGCCATGGAAACCCATTCCATGAAACTCTCTACACTCTGTTCTTGAGATAATCTAAAGGCCACATGGAGCCACAAGGCCGTATTTTGTCCCAACCTCGCTCCCGACTGAAGTCAAGAGGGGATCGTGCTTTTGCTGTTATCGGTCCGAAGCTTTGGAATGGTCTTCCATTATCATTGAGATCTTTAACCAGCGTACATGATTTCAAACTCAAAGTAAAGTTACATCTCTTAGACCTGGCATCTGCCTAAATTTGAAGCTGCGTTTGTACTGTATTGGGGTTTTCTTTGATGTTTCTTTATGTATTTTATGTAAAGCACAGTGGTCAACGTTGGTTGTGTTTACTGGTGCTATATACATAAATAAAAAGAAAAGAAAGAAAGAGTTTGGAGGTCTATAAATATTGAATCTATATATTTGGTGACTTCTATGCACTGTGTACCTCAGCATGCGCTGACCCCACTTTGTGATTTTACATGTCCTACCACTTAGTGGTTTAGTTGTTGCTATTCCCAATTGCTGTCACATTGTCATAATACTACTAACAGTTGACTGTAAACTATTTAACAGTGAGGACATTTCACAAATTAACTTTGTGATTGTACAGGTGGCAACTTATCACCGTCATATGCTTGAGTTCACTGAGCTCCTGAGAGCGACCCAATCTTTCACAAATGTTTGTAGAAGCGTCTGCATGCTTAGGTGCTTGATTTTATACACCTGTCGCCATGGAAGTGATGGGAACTCCTGAATTCAATGATTTGGAGGGGTGTCCCAATACTTTTGGCAATATAGTGTATAAACATATATGCACTAAAATAACTATATATTTGCACTGAATATGCACAAAATACAGTTTTATATATATGTGTATATGTATTTTATTTTATTTTTTTAAGCATGATGGTATATTTACCCATAGGCAAATCTAAAAGGTCTGTCTGATTTCCACCATAGAAGACAGATCCTGGATGGGAATCCGTGTTGCAACTTTTTCTTCCGTGCATCTCTCTCTTCTGCTTGTGTTTTTTTTTTTTCATGCTCTCTTTAAAGCCCATTAAACTCTAATTGCATTCATTGATGCTGACTAACAATTTCAGCAAAACATTGCGGTTAGTGTAATACCATGCAAAAATAAATAACTACCAGCGATTCAGCCACATTATAAATCATTTGTGCTGTCTCTGCTTAGTCTAGCAATTAATTTTTAGGCTCTTGAGCATGTTGCTAAGAGGGTATAATAATACGAAGCACGTATTTATGCTTGCCATATTAACTTGTTAGCGTCATTGTCTACATATGGTGTGCCGGAGAAATCTGTCCCCAGTACTTAGCAAACGATAAACGTCATGTTGCTGGAACACAAGTGCATGAAGCAGGGCGTACAGCATATCAAAGCTAAGCTGCTGAAATTAAGCATTGCATCACAGTTTATTTAGCTCTGTTAGAATAGCATACTGACAGATTCTGTAGATTCAAATATGAATTTGTGTTTTTCTACAGCAGTTGCAAAAATGTGCAGTATACAACAAAACATCCCTGAATCCCATGCACATTGATAAGTAACAACGTTTTAAATGTTTATTGTTGCATGATGCACAAGTATGTACTAAGTAAGTGAACGCTACCCACTAGTTTTCCATTTCAAACATAGTCATTTGTCCTTAAAATGGACAAGTTGTTGTTGTTTTCTTGTGGGCCAACTCCCATGTCAATCTTATCTGTCAAATAAATACTCCTTTAAAGGGTGGCCGGGTTATCACGTTGATCTGCCAGTAATGGTAGGATCCCTGGGCTAACCGTGTTTGGTTTAGCATGACACGTGTATTTGTCTGCTCCGGTTTCTCGGTCTCGAGTGCGAATTTAAGGTCGTTGTTATCTGCTTGGATTAGGGGCCAGCGGCGGCTTGTCCGTTGTGATTACCCTGACAGCCAGTCCACTGACCAACACTTCTTCTCTCTCGTTCTCAGGCTAATTGAAATGTAAGGACTCGCCTAGCCGGTTATCCTCCCTTATGGAAAATAAATGGATTGAGGAATATTTATTCCATGCCCTGACTGCGAAATTAGGGCAGAATGTAAGTTTGACTAACTCAATCAATGCATTTAGTAAAGATGTATTTCAGAGCGGTATTTAAGGATTAGTCGCTCCGTTCGGAAATGAAACTGGGGGGTGGGTGGGTGACGTTTTGACAAATCTATCTGGGACAAGATCAACAACTTAATGTTTAAACCAATCACTCTAAGTATATATTTGAGCTCGGATATGCAGATGTGATGTTCAACTCCCTGAGGTTCAAATATACACTCGAAGGATCAACAGCACTCTAGATGGCCAAATTACCCCGAAATCCTTCGAATTTATCAAACATGAATTTCAACAAGGAACCTCGTCTGAAGAAACACAAGAAGCGCCCATTAGCGCACATGGAAAATAAATGCCTTCAAGGTTTAACTACTTATTTTTGACATGCAATCAGCTTGACTGTGTTAATTTACATAGCCTGATAAATACCATCTGGACGGTAATGCAAAATAACTCAAGGTACGAAATTGAGCATTCGCCCCTGCAACCAATCAATGAAACAGCTATGGGCAGCCTCCTCCTCGGCCTGCCTAAATATGTTGAGGCATCTGATCAGAATTTTAATGATATAGAGCTGCGTCTTTCCATTATATCTGCACAGATGTTAAGCACAATGTTTTTCACTGCTGTTTATTTTGTATTGTTTCCCTTAAAGGCTTAGCGCTCATCCAAAGGAAAAAAAAAAAATTCTGGCATTATTTACTCACCCTCATGTCATTCCGAAACTAAAACTCATTCAAAATAAATGCTGTTATTTATTTCCATGGAGCAGATTTTTTTTTTAAAGAATATTTATTTTTAATATAATCTTTTAAAGATAAAAATACAAGGTGTATATATATATATATATATATATATATATATATATATATATATATATATATATATAATTTTCTTCCCTTTGCAGAAAATCATAACCTTGCTTTAGTTTAACTTGTCATGTTAGCCTGTCAGCATTGCTTCCCGATTCTGTTTTGTTCTTGTCTGTTTGTGTCACTGCATATGTGTTTGTTTTTATGAAAACAAAGACCTTCCCAAAGTGTCAGTCACACAATGTTAAATGTGTATTATTGTGTGCGTCTGACTGAAATTTGAATATCCAATAAGCAGAGACAGAGGAGGTGAAAAACTCTAGGGAATTCCTTCCACCCCCAACACACCAGCACAACAAAACAAAAAAAGGGGAAAAAGTGCTTGAGCATGTTTGTTTCTCACCAAGATAAACAGATCAGAATTAGGAGAAAAGAAAACAACAATAGACCTCTCTGTTATGGCAAGACTTTAACTTCAAAACTGGAACAACACTGTAAGAGATGTGAGAGATGGTCGGGTGTTCATTATGTCAGTCAGCTCTTAATGGTGTAGGGAGATTGGCTAAAGTTCATCGTCGCTGCTAATCAACAAAGCTTAGCTTATCAAGCACACATCCTGCTGTTACATCTTAATTGAATTATACCTTTAACCCAGCTTAACCACTTTCTTTGAAATGGGTAAAGTTTAGAAGGTCATTTACTTCTAACAACTTTCTTTTTGCAAATGTCTCTAATGTGCTCTGTTATAATTAATGTAACGTCAAAGACTATAGGTTACTGGCTTTGACATCTTCATAAAATTTCAGGTGTAATATAATAACAATTTCAAGGTATAGTCAGAGCTCTGGTGGTACTGTGGAATTACTGTGGAATCCCAACTGTCTGTTTCAATAGAGAGCTTCACGGAATGGGTTTTACATCAAGTGCAATGTAAAGTGTCGGATGCAATGTTGTAAAGCACACCGCCACTGGACTCTAAAGCAGTAGAGATGTGTTCTCTGGAGTGATGAATCACACTTCTCTTTCAGGCAATCTGATGTATGAGTCTGGGTTTGGCGGTTGCGAGGTACTTGCCTGACTGCATTGTGTCAAGTGTAAAGTTTGGTGCAGGGGGGGTTTATGGTGTGAAATTGTTTTTCAGAGGTTGGGCTTAGCCTCTTAGTTCCAGTGAAATGAACTCTTAATGCTTCAGCATACCAGCATTCTGTGATGCAAAGCTGAATTTTTAGGATCGATACAGTCTTCAGTGTCTCATGATCCTTCAGAAATCATTCTGATATGATGATTCATTTTCAAAGTTGGAAACAGTTCTGCTGCTTAATATTTTTTTATAACCTGTGACACTTTTTTATAATACTTTGATGAATAAAAACTAAAAAATAAAGAAAAAAGAAAAAGAAGCAAATGTTTTAAAAATATACATTTTGTAACAACAATATACACTACTGGTCAGTAATTTGGGGTCAGTCGTTTTTTTCTGAAATAAATCAATCATTTTATTCAGCGAGGATGTGTTAAATTGATAAAAAATGATAGAAAAGGAGATTTATATTATTTGAAAATATATTTTTATTTTGAATAAATGCAGTTCTTTTGAATCTTTTATTCATCAAATATATTAGGCAGCAGAACTGTTTCCAACACTCATAATAAATCAGAATATGAGAATGATTTCTGAAGGATCATGAGACACTGAAGACTGGAGTAGCGATCCTGAACATTCAGCTTTGCATCACAGAAATAAATGATAATTTAAAGTATGATAAATTGAAAACCAAATATTTTAAATTGTAATAATATATCACAATATAATTTTTTTTTTTTTTAAATGCAGGCTTGACGAGCAGAAGAAACTTCTTTCAAAAACATTACAAATAGTAATGTGGCCAAACTATATATATAGGCTACGTCTACACAAATCCGGATAAATTTAAAAACAGGTTAAAAATCTTGATAAATTTTTAGACGAGTTTTCGTCTAAAAACACTCCGCTTCCACACTATAATTTTCAATCTTTTCCAAAAAATGTTCATCTACACTGAAACGTCTGAAAACACTTACATTCCCCGTACTGCGCATGAGCAAATCCAAGACGCTTCGAATTGCGTCATTTCCGCTACTCGTTTATTTACTCTTTAAAATTTTGCGGCAATGCCGAGAAAAGGCACTGAGTTTTTTAACAGGATGTACAAACTGACATTAATATTTAACAAGGCTGTCAAAACAAAAAGCATACAAAATAACTGCTGTACAATGTCGTTCACCATCTTGACTGAATTGGTCATATGACTGCATCACGTGGCTAAAAATGCGTCATCGTATTAAAAAGCCTCCGTTTTCACAGTCCACATTACTACGCGAAGACGGCATTTTCAAGTTTATCCGCTTTGGAGAGCGTTTTCAAAACGATACATTTTCATTGACTTAAAACGCTGTCTCAGTGTGGATGGAAGGCCAAAACGGAGAGAAAAATATACGTTTTCAAATGACGTATTAGTGTGGACATGGCCATAATGACATTCAGTTTGGAGATTGTCTTGACCAGGACCACACCCTTAATTGCATTGAAGCAACTGCCATGTGATTGGTTGATTACATAATTGCATTATTGAAAAATTGAACAGGTGTTCCTAATAATCCTTTAGGTGGGTGTACATACATATATATAGACAGACAGACAGATCGATGGACAGATCATTATATATTTCTACTGACAGACAGAGCTCTAGTTAGTAATGAGACTCAAAATGACTTTTTTTTCCTCTGTAAAGGAACTACTACAGGATATCCTGCACTCAATAGCACATCTGGGTCTTTTTCTCGGCAGCTGTACCCACAGTAGTTATGCACAGTCATATTTTATGGTGTGTAGATCTAAAGCGCGCCACATTTTTTCTTTCTCTGCCTGAGCAGATCCCACTTAAAGGCCTGAAGAGAAATCATGTTGTTGTCATGAGGAGGGCGACAGGCCAGTGGAGATGGATGATTCATTTCCATCCCCATTAATACTATGATTTGTTTACAGATGCATTGCAGGTCTGGAGAGAAGTACTCTCTTCTGCCTGAGAGTGAGAGATGATTTGTGTACCGCTGGCTTAGATTAGCTCCAGTCCCCATATTGGACATCATATTTCCCAAGGTATTTTTCCTGCAGGCCTAAGTGAAAACCAGATGTCACACACGTCAGCTGTGAGAGCGTATGAAGTATGTTTTTTTGTCAATGTGATAGTCGAGACCATAAAAAAATGTGGCGATATCGTCCCAACACCTATATAAATATCCTGTCCTCGCCCCTCGGCCAGGTTCTGAATTAAACAAACCCATCACAGAGAGTTTAAACACAAATCAATGTCTATCATGCTGTGTTATTGAGTCAAAGCACTTTTCTACGCGTAGTTTGGCTACTGCACAACACTTAAAAGTGTGTTTTGAGTGCTTACATAGTTCTTTTGTTATGCTAATGTGGAGAGGCAAATCCTTTCTAAAAAAAACCTGAGCTGTAAAATTATTTAACAGAAGAATTACCGGCTTATAGCCAACACAATCAAGCCCCAGCCAAACTAGTCCCTTTTAGCCCTGTATCATCTAAACAATTATGGAGAAAAAATTATTTGCACAAGTATGCCAGTGCTGATCCAAATGTAGTTTTGCCAATGCATTGTAAGCATGTGGACCCACTGAACACACTTAACCTTCAATCTTGCATTGATGTGGCAGTAACAAACTCCAGACCTCAAGGGGGCGACATAGGGACCAAAAGTTAGTGCTATTAAACCAAGTGAGATATTATTTGGATAGCTAACTATAAAACTATCAACTTTAACTCTTTAACTCTCTCCAGACTGTTTCTCTACCAAAAGTTTTGGTTTATCCCACTTAGCAAAAAAATCTGAAAATGTAATGCAAATGTAATAATGGTGTTGCGTTACACAGTGATTTGTACTCGGACTCGATCTCAAGACCATATTTGAATGGTCTCGGTCTTGTCATGGACTCGTACTCGAACAACTTAGGATTTCCGAGTTCCATTCAAATTATTTATGATTATTACTCTATGTTAATTTTTCTTTAAATTGATGTTTGCTACGTCCAATGATGTGGGATTTTCTTAAGCGCAACTGCGTATGACTAACATTAGTGCCATGTGGAGCGAGCCAGCTCTTAATTATGTGTGAAAATGTCTGATACATCATCTGTTATTCAGTTTGCTTATACAAGCCGCAAAGAGTTTATAAGTAGTAACTCTAAAAAAAACATTCTGCAATGTGTAAATACAATTACAAGATGTATTGCGGTACATCAATTATAGAAGCAAAAGGAACAATTTCCAATTTTCATCGACGTGGAGCGAAAGCACAACGACTAAGAACTATTAATTTCTGTATATGCATAAAATCTCAGCATTTTGACAGCTAACACTTAGTAGTTTATTTGTTGTAGAAGTGTGCAAGTGACTGTTTAGGCACGCGCTCGTGCTCTCGCTTCTATTTTACACTGTGTCCACCAGGTATCTGCCTAGTGATCGCGTTTTACAGAAAGTCACATTGCTGCTACATTATTTGTCTCAACTGTTATTTTAATATATTTAGAGTTTACAAAGTAGGACAAAAGTGTCACAGAGAAATCCAAACCTTGTTTAATTAATAATAAAATGAGCATCTCCCCTGAAAATGAAGGCCGGCCACCCTCTTTTCCTCCAATACACTTCTCAAACACATAGATAAACTAATCCATATTAAACCCTGTGGCTTGTGGTGACACGCCGATGTCTTAAGACACAAAACCATCGGTCTCTGCAAGAAACCCAACAGCATTAGTTTTTTTTATACCTCATATCAGACAAATCTCATCTAATATATATTTAAAAAATAAATATTATCTAATTTTTTATATAAAAATTAAAATAAATAAATTATTTATATATATATATATATATATATATATATATATATATATATATATATATATATATATATATATATATATATACACACACAGTAAAAAAAAGTGTTGATTTTTGTTACAAAAAGTAAAAAAGTAAGTAACCTGGTTGCCTTAATTTTTAGTTTATTGAAATTAAAAATTTAAATTGATACAATGAAGGAATTTTTTTTTTAATAAATAGAAACTCAAAATATTATTGTATCTGAACCACACAAAAATTGATAAATCATGAAAATAGCACTATTTGGCATGCTTCACTGCGTCATCAGAAATAAAACACACACAATTACCCAATATGGTTACAACCAGGTAACTTTTTTTCTAAATAATTTTCTACAGTATGTTATATATTTACGGATCGGTTATATGGATCGGTTGAATGAGGAATCAATGTAAATATATCTATGATTGCGCCGGCTCTCTCTGGTCTGGTCCTGATGATTTAATTGGTCCGAACAGTTTCTGTTCGGGCATAAATCACTCCTCTATGGATCAAGTCCAGACAAACTGCCCGAGCTCAAATGTTGTGGGCGGGGCTGAGTTTGGCTGCCACCCAAGCTATTTTTTAACTGCAATTTTATGTTAAATCAAGGTTACATTAGAATAGATTTTTTTTTTCATTCATTGTTACTGCAATATTGTTTAATTAGCTCATATGTAAAGTTAAATAATGCTTTGTTAACAATGTATTAACTGTAAATAGTTCTCCTTTTAGAAAATAGGAAAATTACGTAAATTAAGTACTTTAAACCAACCTTTATTGGACATTCATTGCATAATTTTTTAGAGTACATAAACATGTTTACAAATCTCCAAATCTAAACATAAACACTCAAAAACAAATGCATTCTGTCAATATGAAATGCATAAAAACACTCTAATCTAAAAATAGATTATGTTATTAAAATACATAAAAATATGTTGTTCACAAAGCATTATCTAACTCTTTATATGAGCTAATTAAACAATACTATTTTCTTAAAGGTGCACTATGCAACTTTCCCTCGACTAGAGGGCGCCTATTCTAAACAAATGCGTAGTTTGATGACGCAAAGTGTGAGCGCAGTATCTTGGGACATGTGGTCTTCACCTCACAGCCGGTGGAAAATAGGACTCGGGCAGAAATCATGTTCATGGATGCAGTTAATAACGTTACTGTAGTGTGAAGCAGAGCAGGGCCGAGTGTTGTGGAGCTGAGCACGGCTGCTGGAGCAATTGTTACACAAACACACGGCTCGCGATTACCGGGACTTTTATTATGACGGGACGGGACGCAGTCATTGGGTGCCTGCACTTTTTCCGGTCATGATTATAGGGTAATGCAGCTCTGTTTATCATATCAGATACATTTAAGTGTGTTTAAAATGATGTTATGACGTTACTCTGTGCGTTCGCTCGGCGCTGCTGTGACATGTTCACACTGCTAAGAGTAAAGCTCTTCTGCAGAATAAAGCCGAGGGTAACACAGATATGACGCGATTGACAGGCGACTCCCTCAAACGCTATGCTGAAACGTCCCGGGTCTTTAGTTAAAATAGCAATTTTCTCACAATTTACAAATAGTTGGAAACATTTGGGATATTGTAAATCCTCAACTGAACAAAATATATAACACTAAGCCTAGTGGTTTTTGGATATTTTACTGCAAAAATACTACATAGTGCACCTTTAATGACAGTAACAATGAATGAAGAACTGGCTATTTATATAGTGTATACCTACAGTTGATAAACTATAAATTAACCATGAACGAATAGTGTGCAAATGTTTTTAAAGTACTTTAATCACACACAGGCTAATATTATAAAGTGTGACCAATGTTTTTTTTGGTTTTATTTAGCCAAATGCAAATACAAAGCAGATATTTATTTTACTTGAAGTGTCTTAAACTAAACTGAATATATTTTAATGAGCTGCTGTGACTGACCTGCTACTCTTTGGTAAATTAATGAATATTTCTCAAAGTTGCAGAACGGTAAACATGGCTTTGAACCGGGGGAGTTCTAAAAAACTGATGATTCCTCTAAATTGCGTTCGAATCTGATTGGAGTTTGCGAGTTTTGCCTGCATCAGACGGTCGTTGAACGGACTGTGGGCGGTCCGTGGGCGAGACTAGAGCGCCGATAACCTTCAATCATGCTAGCATGTGAAAAAAAGTTAAGAAAAAGAGAATTATAGGCCCATAATGCCTGAGGGCTGAAATGAAGGTTGTGCATGCCAGTTAGCGATCCTGTGTGGTTAAGGGTAACAGCTAAGCACGTGCCAAGGCATGGCGGCCCGCGCGTGGGGGTGTGGCGTGACACTCGGAGCGACACGGCGTCAGATGGAGGAGCCGCTCTCCATTAGACGAGAGCTCCCCAGGGAACCGCCGCAGCTGACGAGCTGTAAGAAGTGTCTGCTAATTACGAAAGTCCAAATCCGAGGCGCTTTGAAGATGGCAAGCTCGGAGAGCCTCAACAGGAGTCGTGCGCTAACCTTTCGTCTTGGTCAAGATGGGGGCCTTCTCTCGCTACGCCCACCAAAAGCAGACTCGTAAATCTACAGTCAGGAAGAGGTAACGGTCACGCAGAGTTCAGCCCGTGTTGTTTTTTCTTGCTCACGTATGTAATTTAATTTCATATAATTTTATTATCCCGTGCTCACTCAAATTACACGCTACACACTAAGGTACAGATAGAGCGAGGGTCTGAGAGGAACACACTAATGAGGTTGGGGGAAATATGCAGGTGGTCATTGCACTAATGCATCAGGTTTATACAAGTGAAACTATGGAGCTTTTAGCTTTTATTTCCTCCTTATGTCAATAGATTGGAAGCAGCTGCATGTAATGAATGAGACTATTAAAAAAAGCCCTCATCAGTTAGTGCCTCACTCAGTAGGAATGCCGCTTCGAAATAATCCACATATTTCGACGTAAATCATAGTTGACTGTGACTCGCCTCGGCGTAATTGTCCGAAAGCTGAGTTTTTACAGTGTCACGGCGTTTCTGCGCCATTTGAAACGAACAACCGGCTGGATTCATCGCACACGTGCTTCACACAGTTATCTACAACCTCCCGGCTGATTAATCTTAAACAAACAGAGGTGACCAGTTTTTACCCTCGGCATTAAGTACAACAGTATGTAGGGCGAACAGAGCGTAACCAAACTTTTTTTTTTTTTTTCAGTGGTTCAGTGTTCAAATGTGTCCCATGAGGCCTCCAGCAAATCACATAGCTCAGTAAAATCAGCACGAACCAGAGAAACTTCTGGAAATCTCATCAGCGAGGCGCACGACCGTCAATCAAAATCACAAATCGGAGCGGTTTGTGACCTCAGATTTGCGGGGAGTCGCTTCGGGCTGATCAAATTAGCTATCGGTATATCGAATGCTGGGATGTTTTGGCATGTTTGAAAATCTTAATACTTTATTACTCTTGAGAGGACCTGAACCTCATAGACGTTTCATGCCTGATAGACATAATACTCCAAAAGCGCTGTGATTTATTCCAGTGAAAACATTCAGAGACCACTATGTCTTGTTTGAAACCAAAATGTGCGCAAAGAAAGAGCGTAACTCCTATATGTCCCGTTTGCGGTGCCAGAGTGAAGTGTGGTCTGTGTTCCTCTCCACACACACACACACTCTCTCATGGGTGTTTTTCTCCCACGGGTGCTTTCATAGAGTCCCAACAGCATGCTTCTCATAATTGTTAACAATCTACCCTGAAATCATTATGATCTGAGGCCACTTTCATACTCGCACAACTACACAGAACACATACACACACTTATTGATCATCATTTAAAATACGGCTGCAGAGGCTGACATTATATATTCTAAGAAATGTGTCGACTGGTAGAGATTTTGCTACACTGTAGTAAATATATTTAGCTAATGGTGAACAAATAGTATTGTCATATGATTTACCCACGAGAACGACAAGAACACATGAAGAAAGTCCAAAATAAAAGTTGGACATTTTAAAGACAAACCAGTGTGGCTCATCCAATCAGAAATCAAAGTGGCAACTACCTGATTTATAATATTCATTTAGCAAAATTAAAAAAGTGGAAAAAAAAGTGATTGTTTTTGCACTGGTGGGAGTCTGAATATTCAGGAAATAAAATTATTAAATAATAAATGCAATTATTTAATCTTATTAAATATAATAAATTATTCAATATTTAAAATAGTGCTAATTAATGGTAATCAGTTGCATCAAAATAAAAGTATGTTTACATAATATGTGTACGAATGTTTTTATATTTATATAAAATATTCATATTTTGGATGTGATTAATCACAATTAATTGATTTGACCGCACTAATTTAAATATACATTATTTATTTAGTATATTTTTTATAGATTATATCTCAATATGTTGTTTGCACCATGCACCATATACTCCAGATGTTGTGTATTACATGATATATTTAAATACTATTAGATATTTCAACTATTAAGTATATTCAAATTGCTCATACCGTCATATAAAAGTTTGGCCATACCTGCAATCAAAATCCCTAACCTTGCTGTTTGTCTGAAATGTAGTTTCAACTCTTCAATAAATAAATGAAATAATAAAAATGAATTGCCAAAGCCATAAACTCAATACTTCAGTCCATTATGTGTACAAGAAAAGGTCAATGTTCCCTGGTGGATGTTACACAATAGCCCACAAATAGGACTTAACATATAGATCCATAAACAAATTTGTCATTGGACCAAAGAGAAGTGTACAGTTAATGTGTGGCTGCACTTACTAATGTTTGGATCATTCTGTCGAGGTAGTGACTAGCACAGATCCAATCATAAAAAATTTTTTTTTAAAAACATTCATATTAATATCAATTATACTGACACTGTAAGTATTTAAGCTACATTGTCTAACATCAGAGCAGACAATTCTGAAAGAAATGTGCTTAAATAAAGCAACCTGGTAAAGTAAGCTTTGTCCAAATGACCCCTCTGGCCTGGTTTATCCTATACATACCGCATATCAAATCCCTCAGCCGCTCTTCCTTGCACTCTACGGAGGAGGAAATTCCCTGGAAAATGAGACACATCCTTGTTCCTGGGATATCCTGGATCAGTTTCATCCTCATCCGAACCTGATACTGAACTTATGCAAACTCTCCCACCATGTGTGTTCATAACCCTGTAAAGGAAAAGGAGATATTCAACCACGATGGAGTAAAAAGAAATAAAGTAAATGACATTCACAGTTTGTTAATAAAATTAAAAATATATCAAACACTAAAATGTATTAATATTACAAATACCTTGATAGGTCCAAAAACACGAGTTACTGAACAGAAACATTTACAATTGTCTAACAATAGCAGAAGTGCAAGAAACTGACAATTTTCCTCACAATCTTAAAAGTATTTTAATCTACAAGTTTATGCTTAAATGCTTTAATTAAGTTTTTAAGGAAAACATTTTGATTGCTGTGCGTACACTGTCAAAAAATATTGTTGGTTTAACTCAATACAAGTATTTTGAGTTCAAATTTTAAATAGTTAGTTGAGTTGAAATTAAAAACGTGAGTTAATACAATGAAAAATATTGGTTTAATCAACAGAAACTCAAAATGTTAAGTTATCTGAAGTTGATTTGAAATATACAGTATATATTAGTATATTTTCAATATTTAAATTACTGGAATATCTCAAAATTGTAACAAATATATGATGCATATAATATTTCCCTTCCCATTTGTCTGAAATATAGTTTAACCTCTAAATAAATAAATACAAATGGGTGTTTTTCGATAAATGTTTTTTGTTGTTGTTGAAGGTTTAATTAACAGAAACTAAAAATATTACATTATCTGAACCCCATTAATTATCTACGTTGATTTGACCAAAGAAAAAAGTTGTGATAGCAAATGAAAATATTTTTTACAGTAAATTAACTTTACAAAAATATTATATATATATATATATATATATATATATATATATATATATATATATATATATATATATATATATATATATATATAATTTATTAGTATATACTTAAGTAATAAGTTTGTGTGTCCAAACTTTTGCCTTGTAGCTATTGTATTAGGCAGCGTATTTCTGCATGGCTGAAGCGTCAGCATGAAACAAGTGGTTTCTCCCATCAAACGTGACCCATTATCACCTTGTTTGATTATCATTATTAACCAGCGCAAACACCACAACATGCTGACTGCACATTTGAATCTTCATTTTCATTGCAAACCAACAGCGACAGGCAGAGAGTCTATAAAAATAATCAGAGTGTACGTGGAGGGTGAGAAGTCTGCTAATCAGAAGACGAGACCCCCGTCCTCCTCCTCCACCTCCCTCCCTTCATTTTCCCTTCTAATTACTTTGTCTTCTGATAAAGGCATGGCTTTGGGATCATCAAAGGTCCTTGAAACAAAGAGCAATATATAGCAATTACTGAGCCTCTCATCTGCCGGCCTCAGATTAAAAAGCAGCACACAAGAACACTCCAAACTCTGGGCATGTACGGTCGGAGCTGTCATAACATCGCGTCTGGAACGTTCTATGGAATTCTGCAGTCCTCCGAAGGCAATTAGGGGGAACAATTAGCCCATAATTGCTTAAGACTCGCTATGCACATCTTAACTTGAATTTGTGTAAAATCACTTTATATGTGCGTGTAAATCTGAGCATTGTGTTGTTCTGAAGAGGTTCCTTTTGGGGTCATGATATAATGAGGACTTTTGTTCAGTTTGTGTCAGCTATACTGGATAACATACTTTGGCCTTCTGAAAAAAAAACATAAAAGTAGTTTAAACTATAATCTTCGGAAGTAATGCTGCTTTGTGGGCTATATGTAAAGATTTGCATGTATTAATCACATTTTTAATGTCAATGTGTGAACAGCTTGTTTTATGTTAAAAAATGTTAAAAAAATAAGTTAAAGATATGGGGCAATTTTTTAAAGAAGTAATAGAACAGTGAATGAAACTCTAGGTCCAATTCTAGTTGGGAAATAATAATTTTGGAACTATTTGCATTAATTTGAAACAAATATATTGTCCCGAGATCCTTCACGTTAGTGGATAAATCCACTGTTAACATTCAAATTCCCTAGTGGTAGAATTTTTGTAAACCATGTTGAAGGGTTTTAATCCACCTAGTTTTTCTTTTTCTTCATTTAAATCAAAGATGTTCATCGATGATTGTATATTAAGAGCATGGACACATTTGTGCGCATCTTGTTTTGTGATTTCACCGGAAAGAATATCTCCGCCGGAGGATTAAGCGATAGATTGACGCACTCGTCTGTGTGAAGACTGAGAGAACGTAAACCCCGCCTACTTTGATTTAAATGGCCATCTTAATAATTTTGACATTGGCAAGCGCTGCTAGACGGCTGAGGCAGGCCAGACTAAAACATTTTGAACCTTTTTGTCATTCTGACATACAGAGTGCAGCGTAATAAAGTGCAGCGAAGCAAATTTGACCATTTCTAATTATGTCTATGGTGGTTACGGCCAGATCCGAGCACAGAAATCATCTCACGACAGGGTTTACGCTTTATTCATGAAACATTCGTATGCGGCCAATCCCATCGTACGAATAATCGTACCTTGATAAATGTGGCGACTGAAAAAATTGACAGTTTTCATCCCTAGAGTTCATGATATGAAGAAACGTAATTCAACCACGATGATGAAGAAATCTAATGAAAGAGAAATTGATCTTCCTCCAAAAATACACGTCAACCTCAACAATTACAATAGTTTATATGTATATTAAATACTGGTAAATAAAAATAAAAAAAACATTTACAAACATTCCACAACAAATCCTTAAAATGAAACGGTTTTCAGAACAGTAAAAGCATGTATAAATACATATTAATATTAGAGGTGGGCATAGATACATTTTTTTAATCTAGATTAATCTTGAAGTTCTGAATATGTGTGCTACCCAAATAGGTGCGTTTTCATGGAGCACTGTAATCAGTTTAAAAGTCCAATCCGAATGAAAATGCTCCATATAAACACTTCAATCGGAATAAAAATGCCCAAACTGAAAGAAATTGTAATCGGTTTGAGAGGGGTGGGATAAACCTTTCATGAACCGATCAAAACCTGATTACTTTTGAGTGTGTGTTGATTTGATGTGATATACAGCGCGCGCCTTCACTACTAAAGACTGCTTAGTCTTGTCGAGGTTTCCATTGGGAAGCTTCTTAAAAATACATTTTCCCTTAAGCAAACCCGCGCGGCGGCTTCATAGCAGCATCCATGTTAGCACGTCACGTTTGATGTGGTGGTGATTTCACAGTAGGCACATACACAGGTTCGAAGACTCATTCTCACCCCCTACAGTTGAATTCGGCTAGTTATATATCCACGCTAAAATATCAAAGTGAAAGTAATCATAGCATGCGTAGTATAGACCCAGCTCCCAACCCAACTTCGAGAATAGATTAACGGCGATATTTTTTCAATCGCCCGATAAGAATCTCACGTTAATGCTGATAACGGCCCACCACTAATTAATACATAAAATAAAATACAAATGAGATAAGTTAGTCACAGTTGCATACATTATAAGCAATACGTCAAGCAAAAATGCATTTATTTCGGCATTGAGTTCATCTCTCTCATTCGGCAAGAATCCAAATATGCTTCCATATTTGCCACGAAACGTTAGGTTGCTTAACAACAATGCTTTGTTCTTCACTCGTGTTCCAGTATCCACGGAAAACAGCATCCTTCACATGCTATTTGCACATGTAAATCAAATTTAATTTGACACAATCCTAACGGTTAATGGTCGACTAATGAGCTTTGGTTGTCCATCAGGAAATGATCAAAATGCTCTCATTTCAATTCTCCGCCAGATTTACTATGCTGCACGCAAGTTCACGCGTACTCAGAATCTTTCGTACACGAGCGGAGTCCTGACGTGAGATTTGATAGCAGACATGGGGACTTGAGACTTGAAGGTTAAGACTTGAGACTTGCACATGTGTGACTTGGTCCCATCTCTGTTTGATAGTATTTATCGCTCGCGTCTCTGTATTGATAAATGCCAAGCTTTGCATGGAAACGGCCGTACGCTTCATTGCTTCACACATTCGCAAAGCAAATAGTGTCGGTGAGTGGTTAAATTACAGTGTCATTAAAGGTCAATACATGCAATCACAGACAGAACTAATTGTGACAGTGTAGATCAAACGTGATAACAAGAGCTACACGTAATCTGACACCTAAATGTCTGTAACCTGAGCGCTGGTCTTATTAAGTCCTTATAGATGGAGCCCAAGTGGTTAACATCTCTAATGAACAGGACTGTTCACAGCCCTGCCTGCACAGTGTGAACTTACATCGGAGTCATTAGCTGTTAAAAAGCTGATTATTGTGGAGGAAGTCTTTTCAAGGTTAAATACTGCAAGGTTCTGCTGTGAACACCCCTTAATTGCAATTATATTTGAAAATAGTTGAAACTCTTTTACGCCAGCACTTAGTGTGAACGGTGAAAGTGTTAAACATGAAAAAAAGAATCGTGCCTGTCAGAATTCAGGGTTTTTTAACATGATTAAGCAGCACATTTGTGTTATTCTCAGTTTTTTTGTTCATTTACTATTCATAAAGACTTTCAAATAGTGTGTAACGCTGTACTTTCCACAGACAAAGTGAGTTAAAATCACTCGGAATATAATAAAAAAAATTATAATATGCAGCTAGAAGCGCAAACATGCCCAGGACAAAACTATTTACGTGCAGGCCGGTTTTGAAAGCTATAGGATGCGGTTTCGATCCAGACATATGAATGTTAATTAAAATACCTTAATAAAGGTGCACTTGACAACAATGCACATCTGGATGCCAACATTTGATGAATTACTGTTGCCATGATTTGCAAACAGAAAATGAACACAAATATCTTCATTTATCCCCTGGTTTGAGACAAACAGCTTATTTTGTAACAGTGCAATCTATAAAATATTAAAATAAATATTGGTAACACTACAAATACAAGTTTCTATGATAGCTTGTTTACACCACAAAATATATATTTCTTAAAAAGATAATTGATAAAAGTCTGAATTCCGTGATATAAAGTTGCAATTTCGTGTTATAATGTCAGATTTGTGTGATATAAAGTCACAATTGACTATTAACAAACATGAATACTGCAACAAATGTATTGCTCATGATTAGTCAATGCATTAACCAAAGCCAACTAATGGGACCTTATATTTTATGTTACTCCCCCCCCCCCCTTTTTTTTTTCCCCACTTGTTACAACAACAAAACATCAGTTGACTTGACTAGGAACACTTAAGCCAACTATAAGTAAAAAACAAACAAACAAACAAAAAAACGTTCACTCTCAAGGTAAAGCCACAATATGTACACAGCACAGTTTTATCATATTATATACATTATTTGAGTGTTGAAATTTGTCATAATGCTACTCTGTGCATTTGCTCGGCTGCCACAAGACACTTGTTCCACACTGCAGTAAGCTAGATTGATATTAGGCATGGTAAAACATGGTACTCACGGTAAATCAAGAAAGAGTGATAAGGCTGTGTTGAGCTATATAACAATGATTCGTTTTCTGTCGCTAAATGTATCCAAAAAGTTGCTGAACTGTCAAATAAAACACACAATTTCACGAATTTGTGTGCCTATATAATCTTAGTACCATAATCTAATAACCAGCAGCCATATCACCCTGTAGCCCAAGACTGGTTTCCCACTGAAGCTAAGCAGGGCTGAGCCTGGTCAGTACCTAGATGGGAGACCAACTGGGAAAACTAGGAGCTGCTGGAGGTGTTAGTGAGGCCAGCAGGGGGCGTTCACCATGTGTGTGGGTCCTAACACCCCAGTATAGTGATGGGGACACTATACTGTCAAAGAGCACCGTCCTTCAGACCGAAGTCCCGACTCTCTGTGGTCGTTAAAAATCCCAGGATGTCCTTCAATAAAGAGTAGGGGTATAACCCCGGCATCCTGGCCAAATTTGCCCATTGGCCTCTGTCCATCATGGCCTCCTAATCATCACCATCTCCTGATTGGCTTCATCACTCTGTCTCCTCTCCACCAATCAGCTGGTGTGTGGTGAGTGTTCTGGCGCAATATGGCTGCCGTCGCATCATCCAGGTGGTTGCTGCACATTGGTGGTGGTTGAGGAGATTCCCCCTTCTATGTAAAGCGCTTTGAGTGCCTAGAAAAGCGCTATATAAATGTAATGAATTATTATTATTATTATTATTATTATTATTAGTGAAAGTGGTAAATAGATTTGGCTTGCTGTCTGCTATAGAGGGGCTCGGAGAGGATATTCTACCCGAGCTCCGATTGCCCCTCATAACAGGCAAAATTGTACAAAAGGAGGAGCAGAGGAGGAGGAGGAATGTTGCAGGAACTAAAAATGGGAAGAGGTAAGCTGCTGGTTTTATACCTTGGTATTAATTGAAAGATTAGATGGGCGTACTCCTCCCAAAATAACATTTAATAACTTCACATATTAAAGCTTCTCCGGTGTTTTCATGGTTTCTACAAAATAAGAAATCGTAGTGTCTATTCACACCAAGTGCAAATATGTGCATTGTTAACAATGCTTGGTTGGGCCAACCAAACTTTTTAAAAATGTGTGTATTTTAAAGGAAGTGTATGTAAGATTGTGGCCAAAACTGGTACTGCAGGTGTATCCCTCTCCCCCTCCCCCTGACTCGAGGTTGCCAGATTGGCTGCAGGATCAGCAGGAACATTGTAGCTGCAGCTGTGGTAACTAGAGCAGATCTGGCAACCCGGATGCAGACACACACACACACACACTACTGACTTCGTGATTGGTCGATAGGTGGAGGGCGGCGCTTCAGGCCAAAACACAACATGTCAACATCAACATCAGCTGAGGGCTGCAACAACAACTTTTAAATTTTTACCAACAGCCATATCACCCTGTAGCCCAAGACTGGTTTCCCACTGAAGCTAAGCAGGGCTGAGCCTGGTCAGTACCTGGATGGGAGACTAACTGGGAAAACCAGGAGCTGCTGGAGGTGTTAGTGAGGCCAGCAGGGGGCGCTCTCCCTGTAGTCTGTGTGGGTCCTAACACCCCAGTATAGTGATGGGGACACTATACTGACAAAGAGCACCGTCTTTCGGATGAGACGTTAAACCGAGCTCCTGACTCTCTGTGGTCGTTAAAAATCCCAGGATGTCCTTCGATAAAGAGTAGGGGTGTAACCCCAGCATCCTGGCCAAATTTGCCCATTGGCCTCTGTCCATCATGGCCTCCTAATAATCCCCTTCTCCTGATTGGCTTCATCACTCGGTCTCCTCTCCACCAATCAGCTGGTGTGTGGTGAGTGTTCTGGCGCAATATGGCTGCCGTCGCATCATCCAGGTGGATGCTGCACATTGGTGGTGGTTGAGGAGATTCCCCCTTCTATGTAAAGCACTTTGAGTGCCTTGAAAAGCGCTATATAAATCGAACGCATTATTATTATTATTATTATTAAATGACAATATCCTGACTACTGTTGTCAGTGAAATAAGTATTTGACATTAACATGATTTCTTAATCTTTAGTGACATATCAGGGCCATTTTATGAGTATTTGAAATACATTTCTTACATACAGTTCCTTTAATGTCTTCAGTGGTACAATCAGTAAAGCGTAAGGCTTAATAATC
Source organism: Pseudorasbora parva (assembly GCF_024679245.1). NCBI lineage: Eukaryota > Metazoa > Chordata > Actinopteri > Cypriniformes > Gobionidae > Pseudorasbora > Pseudorasbora parva. Next base: position 36,674,578 of record NC_090192.1, on the reverse strand, counting down.
TCAATTTATCCCTTTTCTCATCATATATATGAAAGTCAAAAATTAAGAAAATGTTCTAAATGTGGAAATAAAGTGCCTAACAAATGTTAAATAATAAAAGCATGTATTGTGTAGGGTTAGGGATAGGTGTAGGGATGGTTTTTATTGTATTAAAAAAATTCTTTGGGAAAATATTAGTGCCCACGTCAACAAAATATATAACATTGTTCTAGTAGTTTTTGGATATTTTAATCCAGATATCTTACATATTTAATTCAGCAATTCAAGTTAATGTTAATGTTTAAGGCAGCTGCATAACTATTTTTGTTTTAAGTTGACCCAACAAATAGTTTTTAACAGTGTATAAGCCTAATAATTTACATCCAGTGAAAAAGGAGGCATGGCACTAAAAAGAATGACTTTACAGTATGTAAATACATATGGCTCAATAAAACAACAATCCAGATAGTGCCCGGTTAACCTGTTGGCTAGCAAACAGGCTAAAACATTGGATTTTGTGCTGCGATAGTTGATTCAATAGTATGCAGAATTGTTCACAGCAGTGTTTCCATCTCCCTGATCAGATAATGTGCGAATCTCGTGCATGTCGCTATGCGGTGAAAAATGAGAAAGTGGGAGGACAGGAAACGCATCACCAGTCAGAGTCACAACTCCCTCCGAATTCCTCACAGTTCCTCGCACAATTACGTGGCGTGTGGAGCCGCAGCGGCGGGCTGCTTACACGCACACACTTCTCTGATGACAGCCCATCTACAGGGACGTGTAGAATCAACGGCCATAAGACAGTAGGTTACAGTTCAGAAGAATTTGCAAGTTAAGTAGGCAGTGAGTGGGGAGGACATGCAGATGAACGGGGAGCCACATCATGCCGTTGTTAGCTTCGCATGTAGGTTAATCATGTGACAAACGCATGGAGAAGATTTACTTATCGAGCCTCCCCATTGGAAGAACTGGGGAGACATGCAAATCCATGCTAACTTAACTACGGCGGTAAAGCTATCTAGAGGGATTTTAACTCCTGTGAAACAGGTTGCACAAAAGCACAATATTGCAGCTGTAAGTGTACCGTAGCATACCACAGTCATATCATTAGCACAGAAACACTAAGACCCAAGATAATACACTGACATTAAATGTAATTGAAACGCGGGTAACATTTTACAATAAGGTCTTATTTGATAGCATTAGTTAACACATTAACTAACAATGAGCCATATAAAAATGTCATAGATGAACATAAAAACCAAGTGATATTTGCAAACAAATGATGCTCAGAAATGAAAGCTTTAGCATAAGTTCTGCCAGGAAGACTTAATTGTTACGTCACTTTAACTTCTATCTATCCAATCACATTCTAATACTCGGGTATAAAAGATCGGTACTTACTCATGTTTGAGTTCGCAGATGCTGACGCTCCAATTCACCGCCATCCTCCCCACCACCTCCAAGTCAAATCCTTCCCTACTCCACCCCACCACCACCAGGATGGTCCCTTCCATACCTCACGGGGGGGTCGGCTGCGCCTCTGCCTTCATCTTCAGGCAGGATATGCAGAGTCCATACCCTCTGATTGCGAGCTACGGACGGGGCCTATGCCAAAGTACTTTATTGCTTGCTGGGTTGTTAATAAATGGATTATTGTCACAGTATCTATTCTCCCGAGTCTTTTTGGCAGAACTATGGTAACACTTTATTTAGATAGTCCACTTTGGACATTTTACTAACCATAACCATACTAACTTTGCAACTACATGTCAAATAATTCTCAGAGTATTAGACTGTTAGTTACTTATAGTCAGGATGTCTGTTGAATAATAAAAAAAGTGTTAACAGATGCATACACTGGGTCTTTAGTGACCCAGAACATTTTATATATGCTAAATTGACGGGTTTCCATTGGTCACATTTTTAATTCGCAATTTCAATTTAATGGAAACGCGGCTACTGTCACTTGATGGTGGATCTAGCCGAAGAAGCTTCCATTGCCCTTTAAATTCCGCAAATGGAAATTGTGAATTGTCAGTGATGTAAATATTGATTTTGAAGATGCTGAAAATGATAGTTTTGAGAATATGTTTGAGATGGCGAATATGAGGCAGATGCTGAATGTGCTGGGAAATGAGCTCTGATGAGGACAGTGATGATGATGGTATAAAACATCTGCTCAAACTGAACCCTTCCAAGCTCCAAAAAGTAGGAAAATATGCCTTCTTTCATTCTTCTGTAATAGTTATTCTAATATCAGGAGAATTTTATATTATCGTGTCAGGTAGAGATCCATCCGTGTTAATTTAATAGACACGGGTCACTGAAGATCGGAATACGTAATAATGATTGGATTGGAAACATTGATGGGTTTAAGGGTTAAGCAGACAGACTACTAATACTCCAATTACTGCTAGTTGACATGTAGGTGCAAAGTTACTTAGAGTATGTCTGAAGTGGACCTTCTAAATAAAATAAAGTGTTACCAGAACTAGTTTCACTTATCTGAACTAAACTGACAACCTTTAAACCTCATAAACTTCTTATTTATTAAATGTTTGCTTAAAAATCATGCTTGTCCTATCTTTATTTGAAATGAATGCCACTTAGTTTGACATTATCTAATGCAATCTAATGCAATGACACTGAGACACAAACACATTTTGTAGCCACTCTACATCATTTAGCTAATTAAATGATATCAATGTTACTACACCACATGAGATAAGATGGTAAGGAACAGCACTGCCCACACAGGTTACAGGTTCAATCCCAACAAGAAGTGACCCTGTAACAGAGAGTTACTGACCGGCTCTATTACCATTGTGCTCTTGAGGAAGACACTTAACCCCTGGTTTCTCCAGAGGGACTCTCAGTGAAATTAGTGTTGTGTAATTTGCTTTAGATTAGAAGTGCAAGCAACTAAACAAAGCATTTGACTATTGCTTCACAACCTTCGACTGCCCTTTATTTCTGTAGGATAAACACATCATGCAGATGTATCTATCAGGTGAGGCATCTAGAGCCTCTTGCTTCACTTCAGGAAGTGCCAACACATAAAAATGGCATTACATTCCCCTGTTCACTCTACTCAATTAGTCCTCATCAAAAAAAAGAAATATTCCCATGTAAAATATACAGAGGAAAGTCTTTTAATCATTTTTAAAAGGCCCATGCTCCACATGTCTGGGAAGATTTCAAGGAAGCAGCCAATTAGAAGTGTGAAAGTCGGAATATACTTGGCGAGTTTAGTTAGGCTTACATATGGCATACGCCGGCGTTTCTATAATTTAGCAGCGGTGCAATTAACAGTTATAATGCATGGTACTTTCCCGTGAAGGTCTAATTTGAAGGTTTTGCGCATCTGCATATGAAACACAGAATATCGCAGCGGTCTTTGCTCTGACTGAAGTCTAGTTTCCGAACATTTTATCACAGAGGTGAAGTGATCAAGAGAGACATCTAGGAAATTCTAAAGATAAGAAAAAAGGTTATTTTCCTTCCCAAAGATCTAAGCAGATGTAAGTCTATTTGATTTCATATTACTGCTGTGACATTTGAACTTTTACTCATCACAAAAATACTTGATTTCAAGGTCTGGCCATACTAGTGATTCTCAAATATAGGAGTGGCCAAAAGTGACGTCCGGAGGAGATATTTGTTTTTAATGACACTGCAAGTTTGGTTACAGCATCAAAATATGAGGAAAAATATTAAAAATTGTAAATATGTAAAAAATTAGGAAAGAACAAAACACTAACCTTGGTGAAGGTATCTGACAAAATTAATTGGCAAAAAACAAAACAAAACTAAAAGCCTCAGCCAAAACGAAACACTGACCTCAACAATTAGTTATTAAAGGCAGGGAAGGCGATTTGTTCCAGAAACATTCGCTCTTATGCTGGTTGAAAGTTTTCTGATAGCAACCACTAAGGCTGGCCACACCCTTGGAGATTTTAAGCCAGATTTTGGCCCTGATTTGCAGGCCCATTGGGTGTGGCTAGACAAAAGGGTCAGAGATATATTATATATACATGTGATATTTCAGTTTTCTTTTTAAATAAATATGCAAAAATGTCAACTAGTCTGTCTGTGGTTCTCTGTCGACTTGAGGGCCTGTGTACATTAATAAGAAAAAAATGAACCTAAATGATTTTAGCAAATGGCTGCAATATAACACAGTGAAAATTAAGGGGCCCACAGTAAGTATTCAGAGCCCCTTAATTTTCACTCTGTTATATTGCATGCATATATATATATATATATATATATATATATATATATATATATATATATATATATATATAATGTAATTTAGAAGAGACGGAATCATGTTTTGTGATACTCGGAATCAGATTTATATGTTTCAAAGGCAACAATTTAAACACTGCAATGAATGCACAGGAGTGAGGTGGTACTGTAGACTGGGTAAACCCAGCCTGATCTGCCAGCGATTTGATTTCGCCCGGCAATTCAGTCTGGAAACCTGTACATTCATCTCTACTGCTTCTGTTACATTTTTGCAGGAACCAATCACAGACTGGCTTACCCACCTGGTGCACTATTGGCGGGTTTAACACGATGATAGATCGAGAAATCATTGGTCTGATTGTTTGAAGGACTATCCAATTGCATCATTCGAATAATGCTCGTTGATCACGCCTCTTGTGCAGTAGAACAAACAGAGCAGACTCCTCAATTTTAAATTGATCTTGGTCTGGTGATTATATAGGCTACATACAAAAATGACCAAATGTGAAATGTATTTATTGCTATCCTTACTATGGCAACACCCCATGACCCTATGAGAACAGAGCAGCGACCCATTTTTGCGCCTGGAGCGACCGGTTGGGAAGCACTGCTGTAGACGGAGTCTTTTTCACAGAGGATTAAAAGACTCAGGTATCTTGGTGGGCGCCTATGTGTTTGTGTGTGTGTTTGGCTTTGAAAGGCTGCTGGAAGCCATCTGTCTATTCGGGGTGGTTAATATCCAAGAAATAATCCATTTACAGCCTTAAATCTACAGCTTGAAGTTTTCACACACTCTCTTGTCCTCCTAAAGAGCCGCAGCCTCTGGTGAGTACCCAATAACAGCGGCCTGTACAGCCGACATGCGCTGGGGACACGCAACTTTTCAAATGTATATGCATGCTCACTAATCTGCCTCCATTCACTCTGATTATGTAAGCCAGCTTGGCTCAGTGGCTCTGAAAAGAGAGAGAGGGAGAGGTGGAACAGGCAGCGTATTGTGCACGGCACTGTATTTTCTCCAGGGTGCGCGTCTACCTTGACATCGGAACCCGATTGAGCAGAAAATATCTTCTAATATTCACAGCGGTGCTCCAATATATCAAAACACGGGCTGGTAAATATTTGCCACATGTTATTAGAGCACATAAACCACAGGGTATTTGGAGAGGTGAAAGGTCACGCCTAATGCCGTCCCTGGAGGGAGGAGTTTTGTATATAACCAAATGGAGCCACGTCCAGGAATCCCCAACGGAGCAATGCAGGACATTGTAAATGGCCATATGCTAGTCTGTGTGGGTAAGGACAGTAAATATGTAAAGGAGATGGCTCATAAACCGTCATTATTAAACGAGTGACAAGGCTAATAGCGTATCTGTGTGCTAAAGCCCTCCTCCGCCACAGATAGGCCCATTAAAAAGCTCGGGAAGGCAAATAGAGTTAGGTTATAACCTAACAAGGTGCAATTTTATCCCCACAGATCTCACACGTATTTTTTAAGGCTATTTAAAGTCAAGAATAGCTTCTGTTTAAGCCCTCTTGATCTACTCGGAAAAGAAAGCTGAATATTTAATGCCAAACTAGCTTTGATAGGACTTTTTCTCGCTAATTAAAGCCACATTTCAGTCGGGCTCGGGGTAAGGTGAGTATACAGGAGCAGAGGGTGGAATATTGAACATTTCTGGTCAGCAGTTCTTCCCTTAAAAAACTGCCCATTAAATCAGGCTTAGTGGTGCCCTCATCCAAAGGGCTTTCGTTCGGTTTCGGAAAGGCAAAGCTCGTTTATCTGCGCGGCATAGTCGATAACGGGCCGAACGGGAAACGGGAACGGGTAGGGACATTATTGTAGCTCATCTGTTAGAGATTCTGTTGGATTAATAATGGATGCGATGTTTAAGTAGGCATGTCCATTAGGAAAGAGACATCATTTATTTATTCAGATTGGGTGAAACCATCCAGCCTCTGAAACGGGGACGATTCCACATTTTCAGCTCAGTCGAACTAATAATGCAGCAAATTCACTGTGGACTAATGTTTTTAGAGCAATAATAATATTATCACCGGCTCTTGACAGATATTAAGTATTCCTGAATATTGTATGTCTGAAGCAACGGGTAATGGATTCGCTTAGCCTGCCCTAACAGAAGCATTAGGCGGGTCAAGTCTCTCATGCGCTACGATGAACACGGCTACTTAAAAATAATAATAATTATAAAACTAATATGATTGTGTTGTAAATTAAGGAGGCGCTGCTATATAAAGAGTGTAGGCTTATGAACACTTAATACTAATTATTGACACACAACAATTCAACCATTTGAAGCCATCTATTTAAATGTACATGTCCTCACACTGATTTCTGCATTCGTATCCAACCAGATGCAATTTTCTGGAGTGAGACAAACCAACTAACATCACACAATATCACAGAATTCATCCAATTTATCGCTATAACTTACTGCAGTGTGCATGTGTCTTCCCTCCAAAGTGATGTCACTTCCTGGATGATGATGTCACTAAGGAAGAGGATTTTGTTATTTTGCAAAATACTAACAGGATGGAAAGTGGCATCGAAGACACAGCAAACTACACATTGATTTTTAAATATCTAAATTAGACAGGAAAAATTAAGAAAACCATGGAATCTTCCATAATAATATGATTATATATATATATATATATATATATATATATATATATATATATATATATATATATATATATATATATATATATATATATATATATATATATATATATATATATATTAAATTATACCACCCACTTCAACCAAATAATTTAAAATGATCATTAATAATCTAATGATTCCAGTCTATATTCAAATTATTATACATAATAACATCCGAAATAAAAACTTCATGTTTACATGTGTATGTGTATAGTTATTATGTACATATATAAATACACACTCCATTTATATATTTAAGAAATATTTGCATGTATATACTGTATATAGATATTTATATAAATGATCTTATATATATAAATAAATATTTTATATAGAAATATATCAGATTTTTCTTAAATATACATGTTTATTTATATATGCATACTAATTATAGCATAAGTATAATTACAGTGAACACATATATTATGAAAACCGTAAACACAAACTTTTATTTTGGATGCGATTAATCTCAATTACAAAAATCTATTAAGTCATATTCTATTATTAAAACGTAAAAATGCATCCTAGAAATGGCCTAGGCATTCATGAGCCAAGAGACATTAGAAGAAAACAGTTTATCTTCATGCGTCAAGTAATATTTTCTACACTTACCCTGATTTATTTATCCATACTGGCATTGTTTTATTACATTTTCTTAAAAATGAATAATCTAAATGAAGATAAAAACAGCGCTTGGGCAACATATCACATTGCTGATATTCATTGATGTTCATTGTTCTTTTTTTGCATGTTTACATATGTACACGTTGTTATTGTGGCCCACTGACATTCCCAAATGGGAATAAAACCACCTGCCCTCAGGACAAATGTTACTATTCATCCATGAATCTCAGGCCCTTTTATTACATGGGGGTCTGATATCTAAAACGAGCCAATTACAAAGTCGTCCCAGACTGTTAAACATGCAGACGCTAAGCGTTTGGCTCCACTGAGTGTTTGCATGTTCTCTCATTGTTTCAAGTGAAGCAATCAAATTTCTGCATTATATATAAATATATATATAATTTTTTTTTGTTCTTTGTGAGGTCGAATCAATCTAAAGTACACGTGTGTATCATTAAAGGAAAAAGGAGAACTAACGTGCTTGTTCTGGATAAGTTCAGACAACTGTAAGACACTGCTGTGATATTGTCCTGCTTTGTATGTGCGTTCATTATCAGTTAATGAGGTTCAGACAGAATTAAAGGAATGAATAATTTCTCACTTCACAGGTGTTATCGAAATGAATGATTTTACATCCGTCCTATTCAGTGTTTCACACATTTAGATAGGCCACATGGAATGACTTGATGAGACATTTTCTTTTTAGTGTTGACATATTTCCCTTTGAAACATGGAGTTGTGGCGAGGTTATAGCTTTACCATGATTTGCTACAGATAAAAGAGTTCATGCTGTAACTACACCAATCTGGCTGTAAAAAAAATTATAAATTAAAAACAGACATACATTCTGACAGAATATAGCAAATAATTCAGATTTTATATAGTACGCTCAAATCTCAAACATGTTATAGTGTTGTGGAACGTGCTTTGCAGCTGGGGACAAATCAGAGTAAGTGTGTGAGAATGTGAGAAACTGTTTTAGTGGGGTATTCACAGGTGGTTGAAGGTTTACATTTTGTTGTAATATTGCATTATTATGTGTTCCCATTGTTGAGATTTAAAGTCCCCCTGCAATCAATATTTGTATCCCTTAAAACTCATCTTTGATTATCAAAATTACACATTTAAACTTTTTTTCCCTATGAAAATTTCTTTGTGCCATAAAATTAACCTTAAATTAAAAAAAAAAAATTATTTGTGCCTTAATTAAGTTTAAACATAACGTAACACCCTTGCTTCATTTAGTATGCAGACCATAAATATTTAAATTAGTCCCCGCCTCCTTTCACTCACATCAGCTCGGACTACCTGATCCACTCAGTCAATTTTTCTTGCTTCTGTCAACAATGCAACACAAATATCTATTCTTGTATAATTACATTGCATGTTACAGTGTAGACTGTTTGCGATTTGCTATTCACTCCCGTCGGGTTGTTTTTTTTTAGACCACGGAATCAACAATATCACTAAAGAAGTGTGTTTCTGGTTGTGAGAGAAAGATACCCTTGTTCAGCTTTCCAAATAACCCAGTGTTAAGGAAGATGTGGATGCAATTTGGCAGTTGAGCTGTAAAAGGACATCAAATGTCTGTGTTTTGTTGGCAATCGGCGTATAAGTGCATATAAATTCAACAAAACGAACGTATAGTGAATCGAAAGTTATCCAGGTATATCCACAATCTTGAGTATAATAAGTACTCAAGATTAACATGAGATTGGTGTGTGTTATGCTCTATTTAATTAATGTAAATCTATGGATGTTGAAACCATTAATGCCAATAAAGAAGCATTATTTTTAAGAATGTAAATTTGGACTATATTTACATTAAAACTGTCAGGTATGAACTGAAAACCACAAAAGTCCAGTCATCATTTCATTTGGGTCTTTAATGGCGTCCATATGAACATCATCAATGGCCTCTTTTAACGTCCCTGTAGTTTCGCAGCTCTCGATCTATAAATTTCCCTTCAAATTTAACTTCATATTGATGGATTATGTTGCTACCAGTCGTATAAGTTTAACATTCACGTCTGTTCAGACTTCCTCGCACGGCGTACGGGCAGAAACAGGAAAGCCCCGTTATTAAAAGCAGCGGCGTCGTGATTCCCTCCGCCAGGCCGAACCTGACTCACAACGTCCTGTACTCTGTTAAAGTTGTCACGACTGGCCCGTGTGAGCGTGCAAGCTCTCATTCTCTTGTTAAAGGTCAAGCAGCCCCTTTCTAAACAGTAATTGTGTATGATAGGTTAAGCATGTAATATGCAGCGGCGCTGAAAGCGGCTTCTCACCCGCTCACGTACTGACCTGTTCCACTTCATAATGGTGATGTTGTAAAAGCACAGACGCCTGCTGGGTCGAGCTGTTAGCTGTAAGAGCGGCAGGCTGAATGGTGAATGGCTTTTTCAGTGTGTTTTAAGCAGCGTTCAGACTGTCCAGCGTTGAGTTCTGCTCTAATGAGCTGACTGTCAGCGATCGGGGGCCAGAACCGTTTCACTCTCATTCTCTCGTATTAATGAAGCTCTCAGGCCCGACTGTCAAAAGTTCCACCATGACGTTTGATCATTTGGCAACAAATGCGATATTTGAGCCAAACGGATATTGTGGAAGTTCCATTAAACTTTGTTCTGTTAGTGTGCCATTACATGGCCACCTCAATGAAAGTGAAATATGACTGAATCAGACTAGCCTTTTCTTTCCCTGTGAATGTTTGGATGGAAAAATGTGTGAAACGGTTTTAGTGGGTATGTGTGTTGAGATTCAAGCCTCAATTCAATCTGTTTATCATATAAAGCGATCGTGTCTCTTCAGAAAATTTTGACTAAACCGCTTGGTTCATCGTTTTTAGATTTCTTTATGAACTTTTTGAAGTGTCAATTGTGTAGTTATCAATGGAGGGATAGAATCGCTCAAATTTCATCAAAAATATCGTCATTTGTGTTCTGAAGATGAACGAAAGTCTGACAGGTTTGGAATGACATGAGGCATGAGTAAACGATGAATGAATTTTAATTTAATCAAAACTTAAAAAAGGACGTGTAACAGAGGCCAGCTAGAAGTAGATGCTGTGTGAGTAAACCTCACTCCTCACTGACCTCAAGAGACGCTCTAGCGACTGACGCTAGGGGTTGCAGCCTTTAGCCTCCTTGTCTGGCTCTCATGCCGGCGGACCCGGGTTTGAGTCCCGGTCCGAACAGAAGGGGTTACACATGGTATAAGTGGGATAATCCACAGCTGGTTGTGCATTAATTGATTTAAATGCTTCCCCAATCCCAACCCCTTTTGCACACTTTCACTACCTGAGTTATACAGCTCAGAATCAGTTATAACCCAACTGCAAAGCATGCTGGGTAATGGGTGGAGCTACAGTATTTAAATGAAATGTGTAACACTTTAAATAAAAATGTCAAATGCATAAATGTAAATGTAAACAAGGGTGGGTAAATAATGACAATTTTCATGTCTAGGTGAACTATACATCCTTAGCAGTTTATTCAAAACTCTTACCGCGAGTAATCACCACTATTAAAACTCTTCAAGCTTGAACCCACTCACCTGTGTGTACAGTTCTGAATCTTTGATCAGATGGCGCAATGCACTTACAGCAGAAAAGAGAGATATCGTGGGGCTAATTTGAAGGGGCTATCTGGTGTAGGTATGTTAATGAGTCTTGGGGCACTTGGGTTTCTGTCTCTATGTGTATCGACTGCTGAGGAGAACCTGGCAGAACTAATCCCGCTGTCTGATCTCCCTCCTGCTCCATGCCACTCTGTTAATTACCGAGCTACTATTGACAAGCTCTCAGCTCAGCGCGCTGATCCATCAGCCGGCAGTACAGAGCGATTAGACGATCACTCCCCAAATTTCTAACGCCATGAGAGAAGGCTATTATTCACTTAAGAGAGGAATGACAATGTGTCCTTCTCAAACCTGGTTCACTTTTAGAGAGGGTGGGAAATTAGCTGTCTCCCCTTCTCAGTGGAGAGTGAGACCCCTCGGTGGGTTTGGAAAATAAGAAAATGAATTGCACTGAAATTAAATTTAAATACTGTTAAAATAATGTAAACATTCAATCAGTAAACACTGTTAGTAATTAACAATTCTGATCCTGATTCAATTTGACAGGTGAAGTGAATAACACTGATTATCTCTTCATCACGGCCCCTGTTAGTGGGTAGGATATTTATTAGGCAGCAAGTGAACATTTTGTCCTCGAAGTTGATGAGTTAGAAGAAACTGGGAAAAATTGGCAAGCGTAAGAATTTGAGTGAGTTTGACAGGGGACAAATTGTGTGAACTTTGCTGGTTCTGATAGAAAGGTGTCAGTATGAACAGTGAAACTCAGTTTTTTTGCATATGGAGCTGCATAGCCGTAGAATAGTCAGAATGCCCGTGCTACCCTTGTCCACCGCCGAAAGCGTCAACAGTGGGCACATGAACATCAGAACTGGACCACGGAGCAATGGAAGAAGGTGGCCTGATCTGATGAATCACATTTTCTTTTACATCACGTGGATGGTCGGGTGCGTGTGCGTTGCTTACCTGGGGAACACATGGCACCAGGATGCACTACAGGGAGAAGGCAAGCCGGCGGCGGCAGTGTGATGCTTTGGGCAATGTTCTGCTGGGAAACCTTGGGTCCTGCCATCCATGTTGATGTTACTTTGACACGTACCACCTATCTAAGCATAGTTGCAGACCATGTACACCCTTTCATGGAAACAGTATTCTCTGGTGGCTCTGGCCTCTTTCAGCAGGATAATGTGCCCTGCCACAAAGAAAAAAAGGTTCAGGAATGGTTTGAGGAGCACAACAACGAGTATGAGGTGTTGACTTGGGCTCCAAATTCCCCAGATCTCAATCCAATCGAGCATCTGTGAGATGTGCTGAACAAACAAGTCCAATCCATGGAGGCCCCACCTCACAACTTACAGGACTTAAAGGATCTGCTGCTAACATCTTGGTGCCAGATACCACAGCACATCTTCAGGGGGTCGACAGGTAAGGCTGTTTTGGCAGCAAAAGGGGGACCAACACAATATTAGGATATTATCATAATGTTATGCTTAAATGGTGTGTGTGTGTGTGTGTGTATATATATATATATTTATTTTATTATCAATTAAACGTGATGAACTGATTTGACAGCACTAATAGAGTATATATATATATATATATATATATATATATATATATATATATATTATATTAGAACAAGCCAAAACAAATAAATAGATAAAGATTTTTTTTGTTAAAATATAAAAATGTATAGACTTCCTGCATTCCTCTTTGAAAGTCCAGTTCAGAAAATAAAAATAAATAAAATGCAGAAAAAAAATATTGTTTGTGTGTTATAGCAAACAGCAAAAAAAAAAAAAAAACTAATAAATGGCACTTTAATTGATTAAAAACTAAACATTATCTTTAATCAGCATGAAGTTCATACAGTAGTTACAATTCACATTTCGCATAGCGCTCAACCCTCCGTCAGAACATAAAGTATGACTCATTTTTAGGTCCCAACCCTCTCGTTTTAGCCTTTAATGACTTGCTCCACCTCGGAAACAATTTAGCTTTCCTACTGACGTCATCTGGGATACATAAGCTAGTGGATAATGTTATACTGTACTGCGTTTTTAGCAAACTCGCAATCAAGTCCAGCTCCATTTTGGAATGGATGAGCTAATAAGTTCCTAATGGAAGCATTTTTATTTTAGTCAGAAACAGAAGTGAATTGGATTGTAAATTGTGGGTCGCACATTCATGTGCTGCAGGACTTCAGGACTCGTCCCGGGCCTTTATATTCCATGTTCTTTAATAGGACGGGGTCAATTCTACTTTACCCACATAAGCACACCTGCCCTACCGCCTCGCTGCCTCTCTTTCCTCAGCCTGGGGGCAAAATCAGCCTCCTTATTAAGATGGTAATGCCTGTGAACTGTAGGGAGGAGGGGAAGGGCATCTTTTGCTCAGTCAGTGAAGCTCATCGTGTGTAACACGCCTGAATCCACCAATTCAGTCCAATCCTTACGAACACCAGCCTCAGCAACAGCCCACAGCCACGCAGACAGACGTGAGCCGCTAGCTGGAATTTACATGCAAATAAAGTCCAAATGGTTGAGCATCTACATGTGCTTATTTATTGCAGGGCTTCCCCACGTCTCAGCTAATATGATGTGACACCAAAAATAATACTCAATTCGATTTACAATTCATCTAATAATGTTTAATTTTACTCTTCATTTAACACGATTTCCCACCCAGTGATTACAAGACTGGATAGTATTAATTTGAGGAAGATGTACGACGAAGCGGAGTGATGTTCAGTTCGGAAAAATGAATTCTGATCACATTCGTAAGCACGAAACCGAGAAAAAAAGCAGCTTAATCATCTTTTGCCGATGTTCATTTACGCCCTGCGATATTTATCTATCTGGATTCAGAAACGAACGGCTCAGTTGCTGTACAGAGATGTCTTATTGGGCTTATGAAGGTTGTGTTTTGTGTAGCTCCACAGACACTGAACGCACAACACCATATTAATGATATATTAACCATTAGGGTGGGATGTCTGAGTACCCCTCACAAAAGCTGAGTTATGTTAGGTTATAACTGCCACGACTCGAGTTATTTCTGCTATATAAAACTTTATAGATGCAAATATGGAAACACTGAGGCCAGTGTGTCTCATCTCTGTGTGGTCTGACAACAGCGGTGTCACCAACAAAACAACAAAAGAGCAAGTTAAAACAAACACGGTCCCGCTACCTATGTAAAAGTGCCTCATATGCATAAAATATGGATTTTACAAAGTTAAACTTTCATTTTCTAATAATTTTCTGATTATTTAGATCTATCAGCCGACTCGAATCCATGTTCACTCAATCACAATAAGCAAAAGACAACAGCACATTACTCCAACTAAATCTGATGAACGATTTAAAGGGACAGTTCACCCAAAAATTAAAATCCTGTCATCATTCACTTGCTATAATAATAATAATAATAATGCGTTCAATTTATATAGCGCTTTTCTAAGCACTCAAAGCGCTTTACATAGAAGGGGGGAATCTCCTCAACCACCACCAATGTGCAGCACCACCTGGATGATGCGACGGCAGCCATATTGCGCCAGAACGCCCACCACACACCAGCTGATTGGTGGAGAGGAGACCGAGTGAAGAAGCCAATCAGGAGAAGGGGATTATTAGGAGGCCATGATGGACAGGGGCCAATGGGCAAATTTGGCCAGGATGCCGGGGTTACACCCCTACTCTTTTTCCGAAAGACATCATGGGATTTTTAACGACCACAGAGAGTCAGGACCTCGGTTTAACGTCTCATCCGAAAGACGGTGCTCTTTTGACAGTATAGCGTCCCCATCACTATACTGGGGTGTTAGGACCCACACAGACCACAGGGTGAGCGCCCCCTGCTGGCCTCACTAACACCTCTACCAGCAACTACCTGGTTTTCCCAGTTGGTCTCCCATCCAGGTACTGACCAGGCTCAGCCCTGCTTAGCTTCAGTGGGAAACCAGTCTTGGGCTACAGGGTGACTTGCCCTCAAGTTGTTCGAAACCTTTATGAGTTTCTTTCTTCTGATGAACACAGAAGATGATATGTTGAAGAATGTCTTGGGCCCCATTGACTTCCATAACTATATACTTGAAAATATCTTTTGTGTTCAGCAGAATAAAGAAATGTAAAACAAGTTTGGACCAGAATTTTTGGGTAAACTATCTTTTTAATTGAGCTTCAGTATGTAGTAAATCACGCTAAAACATGCCTGGGTCATAGTTCGGTTTTGCATATAACGAGAACTAATGTTATTTAGGAATTTATTAAGTACCACTTTATTCCGATGGTCCACTTTAGACATTCTCCCAACTAAAAAGAGTAACTTTGCAACTAATATTACATGTCAACTAACAGTCATTAGCGTATTAGACTGCTTTATATCTGCTAACACTTTATTTTTTGCTTACACTCTAAATAATGCTGGGTTGTTTTTTAACCCAAAATGCTGGGTTAAGACTGTTGGGTAATTATTGTTGGTTTATTTGATCACATTTTAAACACCATTGGGTAGTTTCAAATTTCCAGTCGTTGGGTTAAACCTGCTGGGGTCGCAATGCTTGGTTGTTCCCGTCTTGATTCGTTTAAATTCGCTCCCAAACTGTCATTTTGAAAGGACAATGCAAAAGGCAAAGCCACTGGTTGCAGATGTTTTAAGATAAGTTCATATGTTTTCATTAATAATCATCTTAATTCGCATAATTATATATTTTTTCTTTTCTTCGCGGCAACAATTCTTAAGCTTAAAGGGGGGGTGAAATGCTGTTTCATGCATACTGATCTTTTTACACTGTTAAAGACTTGGAATCCCATACTAAACATAGACAAAGTTTCAAAAGTTAAGGTGGACGTTTGATGGGAGTATTTCTTTGTCAAAAATACTACTTCCGGTTAGTCATAAGTTTCGGCAAGTTTTTTGAGATCATGCGTCCCCTTTGACGTTAATGGGGGCGGAATTTCCTTGTATGGGCCTTACGGACAATTCTACCGGAAGCGCGTGAGAGAGAGAGAGGGAGAGAGAGGAAGAGAGCGAAAGTAACAGGCTACCCCCATCAAAGCGCTGGGTCGTAGGCTGCGCTGGACAGGTGATGTGCACATAACAATGTCACCAAAAAAGTGCGTTTTTGGTTGCCAGACCAAGACAGTCCTGCACAGATTCCCCAAAACCCCGCGTTAAGGCAACAGTGGATGTAATTTGCTTTTCCGGATCAGCAACTGAGTTGCGCGAATGTTTATATCTGTTCGCTGCATTTCGGTGCCGACTGTTTCATAAACAAGGCCCAGCTCGACGCCGGATTTTCCCAATCGCCTAATGCTGAAGGATGGAGCAGTCCCAACGTTAGAAGGGTGAGTGAGACTGCTTCAAATGTCTGTTTTTTTTAGTCCGCTTACTGTCTACACAAACACACGTGCACAACTGCACTTCCCACATGTACACCTTCAAAGACAAAAATACAACGATATAATTCAAGTATAAATATGTAAATAACACAAGCCGCTAAGCATATTATATAGTTAGTGTATATCGTACCACATAGAGACGTCCTGCTCTAGTCGTTTTTGCTGCTGCTCCTGTTCAACTGCAGCCTCTGGGTCTGATTCCGGATCATAGATGTATGGCTGTATCTGATTAAAAGCCATATTTTTATTTTGAATAAAGTTTTTTTCCCGCTGTTGACACAGCTTTACGACGCACTCGACTCAACATAGCAGCAGCGAGCACACGTCATTATTTAGCTCCGCTCACACGACACGCCCCCACCCGCTCGGCTTTTTTCGGAAAGACTCGGAACAGCGCATCTTTCTTATATAATTATTAAAAAAATAAAGACTTTTCGGAGATATGCAGGATGCAATGCTACTCTATAGGTACTCAAGATTGACATGACACTGACTGAAACTGAGTGTTTCACCCCCCCTTTAAATAAATGACGTTAAGACGACAAAAGTTTTACCTCTGAATCCGATGCAATGTAAATGACTCGTGTAAGTTTAGGTAGGCATGTGAGACGATAGGAACCATGATCCGCTTACGAAAATTAAACATGGTTTTATGTAGGGATGTCACAAGTACCGGTAACGTTACTTCGGTACCAATACTGGTATGTATACTGAAATTTTAAAAATGTGCATCGACTCACAAGTAGACTGTTATACGCAGCTGCGTTCAGTCGCGTCCGGGCGTACACTGTGCGAATTCGGACACTCGGAAGGTCGTGAGATATTGTAGACGCTACGAGTCATTTAATTTGATCATAAATCAGCTTAAATCAGCTGGTACATGGCACGACTGTTTGCACCGCGAGCCGGCCGCGATCACACGAGTTTTCATGTAACATAGACACCGGAGCTTTCAATGTTGCTGCTATAGCTTTAGATACAGAAAATAAAGAAAAAAGGTGTGAAAATGATTTGTTGAAAAGCAGAGAACAGCCATTCCTTTTAACCGAAACAACCAGAGGGAGAGAGAAGAGTTCACGTGAGAGTGAGAAAGTGTGTGTGTGTGTGTGTGTGTGTGTGTGTGTGTGTGTGTGTGTGTGTGTGTGTGTGTGTGTGTGTGTGTGTGTGTGTGTGTGTGAACTCAGTATGTGGCAGCCACTGAGCTAATAATAGTCATATAGATTGAGCGTATGTGATGTGCTTGTGCATGATTTGGCAATAGGGGACAGCCATATGCTGGTAAAAATCGGGCCGACTCCCCGAACTTTTTAAACATGTTTAAAAATTATCGTAAAGTCGGGAGGTGCTCTTAACGTGCTCGTCTCGTCTCGTATTTCCTCTCACACGGTGCGAGCCGCGACGATACGAGCATCCACGATGTCCACGCGATTTCTCCCGAGAAAAAAAAATCGTCTGCGAGTTCGTACGACAGCAAAAATCGCACCGTGTACGCCCGCCTTCAGCCAGGGCTCCAGACTGTAGCCGAATACCAGTGTCTGTGTATATTAAATACTATTTAAATATTACTCTTCCATGTTTTCCGTCTCTGTGTGAATGACGGGACACAGACACTCAAAAGTCACGGCAACCCGTCAAAATAAAAGTTCGATTTAAAACGTGAATACATTTACAGAATATATTAGGTTTGTAGTTGTCATTGTTGCCAATTTTTTTGTGTGTTGTACCCTTTGTCAAGCAATAAAAATGATTGTTTTAACAGTCTAAACATGCATTCTTCATTTGTTCTTTCATGATTGTCTAGTTTTACAGTAGGCTAATGCATAGGAGGAATTTTAAGAACAACCCAGCAAGAATAACCCAGAATAGCAAGTCCATTAATGGTAAAAAATTGACTACATTTCGGGTTTTCTCAACAGCCCAGCCTGCTGGGTTAAAATGCCACTGGGTTAATTTAACCCAGCATGTGTTCTGTCCAATATTTACCCGGCGCTGGGTTGCCAATTGGGCTGTTTTTAACCCAGCCATTTTTAGAGTATATTCCCATAAGTAACTTTGCAACTACGTCAACATATTTTACTAACATGAACCCTAACACCTAACTGTCTAACAGTCAACTAATGAGAGTCTCTAATGAGAGTTATCTGACATGTAGTTGTCAATTTATTTCCTTACTTGGTAGAATTATTAAAAGCAGACCATTGAAATAAAGTGTAACCATTTGTTGAATTGTGATGTTCTTTTCATGACAATTAAGAGCACTACGCCTCCAAATTGTGATACCATAATGCCCAAAAAAGACAAATGATTTATATTTATATGAAAATGTGTATAAAAATAATTTTATATTAAATGAGAATCACCATCATTAAGGTGAATTTGGAAACACCTACATTTCCTAATGATCACATTAATGTCAATATACAAACAAAAAGTAAAATAATTCTGATTAATATTATGGTTAGGGTCCATTCATATTACACACACACACACACACACACACACACACACACACACACACACACACACACACACACACACACACACACACATACGTCTGGTGCATCTTGTGGGGACTCGCCATAGTGGTTTTTATAGTGTACAAATTATATATTGCATCCCCTACACTGCCCCTGCCCCTAAACCTACACATCACATAAAACTTTCTACATTTTTACATTTTCAAAATTTTCAACTAATTCTGTATTATTTATAAGCTTTTGTACCCATGTTTTTGTTTTTGTACCCTCAATTTAGGTCCCCACCCGGCTAGAAAAACATGTACACACATACACAATATACTATATATATATATATATATATATATATATATATGTATATATATATATATATATATATATATATATATATATATATATATAATTTTTTACAATATAATTGAATTAATTAAATAATTGAATTAAAATATTATTATACACATTTCTAAGGTTGTAAGGGCGTGTCATATATTTTATAAGTGTAATGTGACCTAGGCATGATTTAACGAGAATCACGTGTGAAAAATATCCCGAATATAATGAATCGCGCTGATTACATGCACTTTCTTGCAGATTTGTTCACACATGGCACACATTAAAATCATATCAGACGCGTCAGGTTCTCGTCATTCACATTGATGGCATGTGAGATCATTGAGCTTATCATCTGCTTATCATTGTGATGATTGTGCGATGATGTTTGAGACAGACAGCCATGCAACATGGGAAAACCAGAGCTCCTTTTTCAGCCCCTGAAGTCTCACACACTCAGGCGGGCTGGTTTGCTTCTAATTTCAGGGTGTTGTCAGTAAGAGCGCTGGCCTTGCACCGAAAAAGCCCGGGGATTGAATTACTCTCCCCTTCTCTCGCCGTGACCTCGTCAGAGGGGGGTTAGAGAAAGAGAGGCAGAACGGGCCCCTGCCTCGCCACTTCAGGCCCCCCGCTTCTTACAATACCCCGCGGGCTCTCCCAGCGTCCAGCTTTCCTCGGCTCTCCCTCCGCCGTTTACGCCCACTCCTGCTTAAATGACCCTGCACCGCCCCGCGCGGCCCGACAGAAGGCCCGTCCCCATTAGTTCTGATTGCTGACCTGATTTTGTTTCCCTGGTGTCCCCATAGTCAGAATTTCAGCATTTGTGATCTTGTGACTTTGTTTTGAGAGACTTTTTTTCTGCTTGAGTCTTCCTCACAGGCTTTGTGTTTCTCAACATTAGCAATTCCACAATACAAACAACAAAAGGATGAAAGCGGGACGAGAAAGAACGAGAGCTGCAGTAAAGAGAAGGAAAAAAACATGAGGGTAGCTGCGCGCATTTCAGAGACCCGCGAAACGCGTGTTACTCCAAATTAATTACAGCAGTTTCTCAACAATTTATCTCGCCGTCTCAGCTCCTTCCAACATGACTTGTTTTCCCTTCAATACCTCACGGAGTTCCACCTTCTCCTGTAAAAAATTCAGAAGCCCCGTTAGTCCCGTCTGGAGTCAAGGTCAGAATGCGCGCATGTTGATGACAGACAAATCTCTTTCATTTTTCATGAGTTGCTTAAAGGCATAGAGCTTTTTCTGCCAAAGCAGGGCCGGCGTAACGCGCAATCGTTTTCCCCCCACCTCGCTCATTATGTCAAACCGCACACGCAACACAAAGACACATATTTGCTTTGAATTGATGTTTTCGGATTTGCGGGGTATACACGGCGCTCGCTAACCACCGGAGCAAGGACGTATAAACACATCCAGGCGGTCGGCGAAGGGTAATGATGTCTAGAACTGAGGTAATTTGTGGCCCAACAAAGTGTCAACCGGCACACAGTTCATCATTACAAACACCTCCATATGCATGCGCTCGTACAGTTGGCAGAATTTGACAGCTCGGATATTAGCCCAAAAATTGCTTCAAGACCTTAAACGTGAGATATTAAACCACAGATCGGGGAGGTGCGCGAGCGCGATTCATCTTGCCGTTCCGGGGCTGACGTCCCGCCGAACTGTAGCTGTCAGTTGTGACTTACTGTCTTGATTATGTGTGGAATAAACCAAACTGATCAAGACTAACGCTGTGAACAAATGACTGGAAAGTCGAGTGAGATGTTTTGCGAGGGCACGGGCAGACTTTTCCATCTCCGTTTGATCAAATTCCGGGTGTTTACTCTGAATTGTCACATGAAATAAATTTTATCATCAGGAATTCCCAGGACGCGCTGCGGAGCAGCTGAATTTGATTGCGCATTTCCATACAATATATTCATAATATCAAGTGCCGTTTTGTAGTTATTACATATAATGAAACCGGAGATGTACACCTGTCAGTCATTAGAGCGCAGAACGTTCCGGATACGAAGTGTCGTCTCAGAGGGTGAAATTACTCTCAGAGAGGGCCGTTCTCATTTTGGAAAACTGCTTCTTGAGTCTGATGTTTGGCAGCTTCCATTTCAGCCCACGCTGGCAATGAAAAAGCATTATCCTCCTCTGAAACGCCCAGGAGGCTTTCACAATCATCTGCAAACTGAGAGTTATTCTTATTTGCCTCCAACCTGTCAGGGGCCTCCGTTATTAATGTTCATATGTCATCAATAACCTGACATTACAGCATTTTAGTGGGAAATAGCATTTTAATTGTTTCCTTTCATGCAGGTTGGCAAGGTAAGTGGTGATTGACCTCAAATATTGTGATGGAACGCTTCATTTTACCTTGCGTTTGACGGGCCGTTATTTACAAGTGAAGTTTCTACGCCGCTGCCACCGCTAAACAGAAAAAAAAAAAAAAAAATATATATATATATATATATATATATATATATATATATATATATATATATATATATATATATATATGTATAAAAATGTAAATAACGAGTGTTTGCAAACAGGTTTCCGAGACACTGCCCTTGTCTGCCGTTGGTTGGATATACAGACAGTCCCACCCCAACCAACAAAAAGGTCCTTAAATGGGTGAATACAAACTGGGGTGGGGTATGTTTTCATAATTTCATAGTTTTCACCAGTTATTTTTCAAGGAAATTGACACATTATTTGATTTTTTTTCCTTTTTTATTTTATTATTTTAATTATTTACATAAATTAATATTAAATAGTAAATTCATAAATAAATGTATTAATAAAAGTGGTTTATTTCAAATTATTTGTTTCAAGTATCACCAATCAGCAATAAGGACTTAAAATTAGGGAATTAAACTGAGGTAAAAGTTACTGTATGTTTTTATAATTTCATAGTTTTCACAAATTCTTTTTCAAATTCCACTTTAGTTGTTAATATTTATTTATTGCAATTATACTAGAGATTATTTCAGTTATTTTGTTATTTAGGCTACAAAGTAATTTTAAATAGTTAATAAATTATATTATTATAAATTATAATAATTATTACTATTGAATTAAATGCATAAATTACATATGTGCGTGCGTGTGTGTATATATATATAAGCCAGATTGGCACTCTAAACGGCTCTGTGTTTGTAAAGTTGGTTTCGTCTGTTGTTTGTCGCAGTGCACACACATGCGAATAGAAAACCCACAACACCAAAAGCCATTTTGGCACCAAAGGCCCTCTGACATGCAACCTTGCGGTATGTCATCAACTTTTCTCTTCACCTGCTGTCTGCCTGATACCTTCGTCTTGAGGACAACAACTGTGGCAAATATTTTACATATCGCCTGTCTTTGATGCTTGAAAGGTGTGTGATTTCACAACACGGGCGATGTGTCTCTGCTTTTTACGCTCCCCGCCTATGCTGCGGGACGTCCCGCCACGTGCTTTCATGTGTAGCTCGCATGCTCGTATCAAACAGGCCTCTGCGGTGGGGTCGTGTGTTTGTGAGTGCGAGAGAGAACAACAGCTTCCCGTGTTCCTGTCACCATCCTGCTGTATCCGTCTCTCATGTGCCATCTGGATGGATGTTGTGGAGTTAAGGCGACGGAGCAGCGAAACACTCCTCTTTCACTTTCTTTCTCACTTTCTAACTACCCGCTGTCAGTCTGCATTCTAGGATGAGCATGTGAACGTGTCTGGTGTGGAGACGCTCATGTGGTGAAGAGAAACTCACAATTAAAAATAATAATAATAATGTGGTACTTACCCATAAAGTGGTCACCATGATGCTAGGCATTGATGGGCATTTACTTTGGTGGTCTGGATGGTTGTTAGGCGCTTGCTTAATATCCCAAGTCAACAGAGTCCATCTCAAAGTCTCTATAACAAAGGTCAACAATTAGCAATTGAAATATTTACATTCCTCACGTTGTATGGACATGATTTTTATACTGTGAAAGCTGTATAATCTATCCACTAAACCTTCAAATCACACAAAACTTTCTGCATTTTTAACAATTAAAAAATAATTATAATTTTGATTGATTTATAAGCTGTTTTCTTAGTAGGGACAAAAAGTTTCACAATTGGAATATTCCCATCTTTATGGGGACATTTTGCCTCCATAATGTAGGGTTTACCATGACACACACACACACACACACACACACACACACACACACACACACACACACACACACACACACACACACACACACACACCTGGTTCACTGTCCTTGCAGGGACTCTCCATAGACGTAATAGTTTTTATACTGTACAAACTGTACATTCTATCCCCTTACACTGCCACTGCCCCATCACAGGAAACATTCTGCATTTTTACCTACTCAAAAACAACAACAACAACAACAAAAAAAACACTCATCCTGTATGATTTATAAGCTTTTTGAAAAGTGGGGACTGCTGGCTGGTCCCCACAATATAGGTGATCGCAGGTTTTACTATCCTTATGGGGAAATATGGTCTACAATGTAATATAAACAAGGACGCACACGCACACGCACACACACAATTATCACCTCAAGAATCAGTGTAAATACATTGTATTACAATTCAAAGGCATTTGGAGGGAAATTTGGTTACACATTAGGGACCACGTTTGACATTTTACAAAACTACAAGTAACTTTGCAACTCATCAACTAACAATCCGTGGAGAATTAGTAGGGTTAGTAGAGTTGATATGTAGTTACAAAATTACTCATATTTAGTAGAAATGTCTACAGTAGACTGCCAAAATAAAGTGTTACCACAAATTTAGAGACTGGAACTCTTGATAAACTAATACCAATAATACCATTAACTAATAATAGGAGATTCTGGTCCATTGATATGGCTCATATCCCTCTTTCAAATATTATAAATATATATATATATATATATATATATATATATATATATATATATATATATATATATATATATATATATATTCTCCTAATGTATTGCCTGCCTGATTAGAAAGATTACAGCTGTCCTCCACCTGATGACCATAAATGGTTAATTCTGTATTATATAACTCTGAGTAGAAGCGACAGTAACAGTGACACTTTCCCTATCAAACTCCAATAATTATACAGCATACACTCTCTCACAAACACTGTCAGATAATGTTTTTCTCCCCCTCTCCTTCCCAACACTCAAAAAAGAAATAACTTAATCATTTCTGAATGTTTAAATAGTCTAATTGACTTAATCCTCTGTATTTGGGCAGCATTATTAAATGCGAGAGAGGCAGAAATACACAGGCAGACTGTTATTGACTGAAAGTCCCCGTGCAGCTTTTCAGGTGAATCGATTGCATGTCTCTCAGGCAAGTTTGAATCATACTAAACCTTTGACTGACAAAACTTCTCCCCATTGAAATGCAGTTGAAAACTCCCCTCTATTGATTCCCGTCTTGATGAATGGAGAAAAAATTGGAGGAAAGCAAATCTCTCCCTTTTTCTTTCTCTCTCTCTCATTTTCCCTCATCAAATTCTACATTTAACTCACAAAAACTGAGCTCCTCAATCACACTTGAAAACAATGAATGGAGAAACGCTGCAATGTAGTGACGTTGTGAGTTTCTGACTGCTTGAATTTCATCCACAGTTCCACAAGTGAGCGCTCATTGAAACTGATTATCTTTGCATTGATTACCTGACATCAGAGGGCATGCACAAATAAGACATCAGCCGTAGAGAAATTAGACGTGCCCACACAGAATTCTTGTTATGCAATAATGTTACTGCAAGTTGAATAAAACAGACTGTTAAAGTGACATGGATATTAGACATACTGCAATTAAAACTATTTAAACATCATTTTGCTAATTCCTTACATTTATTATGCCTGCAGTTTTAATATTATTTAAAGGCACAGTATGTAATTTTTTGCCACTAGAGGAATTCAAAACATGGCGTGGCTTGATGTCGCGGAATCATGGAATTTGTTGTCTTCACCTCTACAGCCAATGGAAAAGAATCCATGGGACTCGGGCAGAAATCATATTCATGGATGAGCTAATGTATTAAAGATTTATAAACGTTACTATAGCATTCAGCACGGTGGACCTGAAAGTCGTTGGAGCGGAATGAGGCCACTGGAGCAATTGCTAATGAGAGACTAGCACGAGACGAGCTCTTCCGCTTCTTCATTATGTGTATGTGGGCTAAAGCAGCGTTGTTTTATCGTATTAGACACATTATTTGAATGTGTTGAAAGTTACCTAGATTGATATTAAAACATGGTACTCGCGGTAAATCAAGAAAACGATTAACTATGTTGAACTATATAACAATTATTAATTTTCTGTCGATGAATGTGTCCAGAAAGTTGCTTACATGTCAAATAAGACACATAATATATTAAAGCGTCTCTGGTGTTCGGGGGTAATTGAGGGTCACATGGGTATGATGTCATTGATAGGCGACGGATGGACACGTCATATGTCCTGGTTAAAATTGCTTATTTCTCTGGATTTGAACATTCTTGAAAACATTTGGGAAAATGTATGTGTGCTCTCAGAAGTAAAATGGTTTGCAAATGCTTAAGGCCGACAATAAAATCCCTTAAAAAAAAAAAAAAAAACTATATATAAATATAAACGGAAAAAAAGCTAAATATAAACAAGAAAAATAAATTAAAAAAAAAAAAAAAATATATATATATATATATATATATATATATATATATATATATATATATATATATATATATATATATATATATATATATATATATATATATATATATATATATACTATATATATATATATTTATTTATTTTTTTTCTTCCCGTCTTGGCTCGCTTTTTGTTTGGAATTCTAGCACACACTTATGACATCACCTCTCTCTCTCTCTCTCTCTCTCTCTCTCTCTCTCTCTCTCTCTCTCTCTCTCTCTCTCTCTCTCTCTCTCTCTCTGTCTCTGTCTCTCTCTCTCTCTCTCTCTCTCTCTTTATATTTTTCTTTTCAAGTTTGTCCGTTGTGTATCTCCTCTGCTCACCACGGCTACATTTATTTGATCAAAAAATACAGTAAAATCCGCAAGATTCTGAAGTATAACAATTAAAAAATAAATTAAAAGCTGAATTTTCAACAACCATTATTCCAGTCTTCCAGTCTTCAGAACATTTAGAAATCAGTGTAGAAAAAGCAAATTAGGAAAAATTTGTTTTTAACCTAAAATCTTGAGGTTCATAATGTTTAATGTTCTTTGTCAGGTATATAAAAAGACAACAAGAAACTAAATCCACTTGAATTTATAACCACTGTAATGTGACAGATCCGTCCAAGTAAAAATCATAGGGCAGGATTTTATTACATGAAATGTTGAGTATATGAATTGTTTGGTCAATATTGCCCACTTAGCTTCATTATATATATATATATATATATATATATATATATATATATATATATATATATAATATCATTAATATAATGCACTGAATTGTGCAACATAAACCAGATATATCCCAAGTAAGGGTTGAGTGTAATTTCATGTTGTCTGCAGGAAAGACTGAAATTTCATCTAACATGCATTTGACCACCTGCATGAATCTATTAATGCATTTGTGGTCCATCTAACGGCTACGCACTCGTTTAAACAACAGTATTCTGTGTGAGCAATGAAAGCCACTCACTTTCTGTCTCACCCGAGAGAGAGAGAGAGGGGGGGGGGGGGTCTGAACCCCTGCTGCTCAGGTCCTTCAGAGAGGCCTCGGGGGCCGTGTTTCAGTCCAGCCCGGGGGCCCCGAGTCCCAGCCACGCCTGCAGGGCACTGGGTTTGTTTGTGGTGGAAGAGGAGAAGAGGAGAGGAGAGTGTGACAGCATTTCTCTCTTCCATTTCTACAGATGTGCTCTGATGCTCTTACATAATGAGAAGAGGCAGAGGAGAGAGCTGGCACTCGTTTTTTCCTCAAGGCATGAAACTAAGCTTCAAGGATGCTTGTAAATAAAATGATAATTGCACTGAAACTTTTGCTTTCATTTGCTTTTTTGAGAGTAACTTTTTATTGCTATTATTTTAATAACTATTTGAATTACGAATATTGCATCAGTCTTTGCACATTATTTCATTTTTAATAAACAAAGTCGAGATAAGTATATTTGAGCAGTATAATGCAAAATGCACAATGAGGTGTGTGAGTTTCTCATGCTGTAATGTCATCAAATGCAGTCACTCTCAACACCCTCAGGTTCGCCCGGGGCCAAAAACACTACCACACACACACACACACACACACACACACACACACACACACACACACACACACACACACACACACACACACACACACACACACACACACACACACACACACACACACACACACACACACACACGTCATGGTCAAGGTCACACTACAGAGACCAGCCGTGTGTTACCTAAAACTGATGTCACACAAGTCGAGTGTGTTGTTATTTAATTCTTGTTATTTTTGGGTGAACTACTATAGCCCTTTAATTTATTCTGAAAATTAGTGCACTTATTTATTTTTAAACCATGATAAAAGTGTATGCAATTAATCCACTCACCTTCAGTTGATCTACTTTTTAAACTTGCCATTTTCATAAAAAAATGTGAAGGAAGATGCTGAAAAAGCCGCCATAGGCATCCATCTGCATGTGTACAAACCAAACATTAACATCATTATTTCACTTATTTATAATTGACAGCCCTGTCTCTATATAAAAGGCAGATTTTTTTTTTTTAAGAAACTTAATACATTTTGTTTATACATTTTGTCCTGAATAACGTGCAATGATGAATTGCTCACAATAAGACCAGAACATGCATTAAGAAAGCAAAATGGGTCTGGATGTTGACTTTAATAATAAAAAGTTAAAGGGTACGCAACCAAATCATCTGCACGACACATGAGACGGGGTGTGTAATAAAATAATTACGGCCTATACGATGGTAATGGTCCATGCGTCGAGTCAGCAAAATTTCGAGCCTTTTTAATCAACCCTGAACAAACGTTGTAAACTGCCTACACGCCACTGTCAATGTTTATTAAATCCCCAGTCACTGAATTTTAAATATTCCCACAAATTGAAGCAGTTGTTGAAAAACTAATATTTCAGTCACTCTGAGAAACATTAATATATTGGTTGCCACATGCCCTTTGCATTCACAAGAGCAATTACGGACCCCGTCGTAGGCAGGAGAGTAATGAGACAGAATAAATATTTTCTCTTTCTTCTTCAGCCACCCGTGTAAGCGGAGCGCAGAGAGAGGGCTGCCGCGGATGACAGACGTCTGCAGCGAAACACCCGGGAAATATATATCAAAGTCAGACTCATAATTTATGTAATGACATTTGCTTGGCCACTGATTAGCTGCCTTATCAACCTCGGTAATAAAGGAGACCTAACCCCCAAGTTTATCGTTCATTTATCAGCAGTCGTTCTGAATAATATCACAGGATTGTAATGTAATCATTATGCAGCGTGGAGAGCGCGGACTGAGGCGGTGTCATGGACTGTCATAGTTCGCGCCTCTTAATTTGCCTTCGCTCTCCGACGCCTGGGACGAATTGAGTCAACAGAAGAAAAAAAAAAGACGTATCAGAGGACCGGATCTCGAGGGCCGATAGACGGCAGAGGACGACGTAGGAAATGTTAAATACAAACTGGAGGCCACTGAGGTTGCAGCCAATCAGATGCTAAAGAAAGGGAGGGGCAATTAATATCAAGAGCCAATTAAAAGCTGTGAGGAGTGTGTGTGTTTGGGTGTTTACAGAGCTTTTGAGGATATAAGGGCTATCCAAATCTATTTCCAAAGCGAGTTACACGTTTTCTGTCTGTCTATCAGACAGGAAGTCATTACGGCTGCAGCCAATCAGAGGCTGCAGTATTGGCGGGAAACTTGCTATACTTTAAAAGCTGAGAAGAGGGAGAGACCAAAGTCCATTTCCTTTCGATTATATGACATTCTTTAAGTCATTTGTTTAAAGTTCCTGCAGAACGAATAAATATAACACAACAAATAAATCACTGGCCAATCAGACGCTACCAAATCAATGCGAAGAGCCAATTAGAAGCTGAGAGGACTTGGGGGGAGGGCCATACTAGTATTTTACAGCGAGATACGCCGAATCTGCTCAAAACTGCAGAACCAAAAATGGATGATAATTCTCATTGACACAAAACAAATAAACAAACAAACCACAAAAGCAGCATTTTGTCTTCTTGTCATATCAAAAGCCCCTGAAACCCATA
Source organism: Pseudorasbora parva (assembly GCF_024679245.1). Taxonomy (NCBI): domain Eukaryota; kingdom Metazoa; phylum Chordata; class Actinopteri; order Cypriniformes; family Gobionidae; genus Pseudorasbora; species Pseudorasbora parva. The sequence goes on along the minus strand of NC_090192.1, from coordinate 36,645,003 downwards.
AAGACTCCATAAAGTGAGGCTGACATGTTTTTCAAACTTTTCCACCTACAGATCAGATGACACCCGGAATAATGGAGAGCGCAGGCAATATGATTGTTACACAGCACTTATCCATTTTCCCAGATATGATGGATTTTGTGCATCTGAAGTGAGAGGAATGAAAGAATATGAGAAATTACGGCGGCTTCAGGAACGCAGCGACGGTAAATGTAATTTGATCGACACAAATTACGGCTGGCATGTCGGGGAGTTTCATCTAGTCCTCCAGTAATATTCCTGTCAGAAATCTCATATATCCTTTCCCATAAAACACTGTGTTTATTTATTCTCCCTCACTTGCACACATACACACGTTCGCTCTGTCTCTCATTCTCTCAAATTGCAGGATATTACATTTGTTTTGCTGCCGTTGGAGGGATAAACCGCGTCTTGAAGTGTGTAGTCGCATGTCACGGATACAATAAAGCACTAGTCAAAAGTGCTGATGAAAAGAGCGCATCGCATTTCCCCTTTAACTCCCTTTAGAATTAATACAATCACATACCTACATGTAGTAAAGTGCAGATATATCATCTTCTAATGTTCTTTTGAATCAGTTTCTTTAAAAAACAGATAGACTTAAGAATAAAAACATGAATGTTTTGCAAATTTCAAGGAGCCATTTACACAGGATGCATTCATGCATTCAGTAAAACAGAATTCAGGTAACATGGTTTTAAAAGGTGAGCTTTTTGTTGTATGGATACTCAAGTTGCAGTGTGCTGAAAAACAGCAGACAGCATACTTGTTTGAACTCTTTCCTGCCACTGACGGAATTCTCTGACTTTCCGTGTTTTCCCTGTTAGGCGATAGAGGGTGCTATTACACAGCTCCAGATCAAAACGCAGGAAAAGAAGCGGCAGAAACCAGCAATAAAAGATCATTGTAGTCTTTGAAAAAAAGAAGCATACTTATATTCAAGTGGTGATAATTAAAGCATGTGGCTAGAGGTGGGCGATATTGTGAGGAGGCACGATAAATCGGTAGAAATGTGTCAAGTGGTAAAGATTTTGGACTCTATCACGGTTTCGTTCATGTGACATTGCTGTGCTGCGCTAGCCTAGCACTCAGCCCTGCCCACAACATTTGAGCTCGACTCAATCCATAGAGGAGTGATTATGCCTGAACAGAAACTGACCAATGAAATCATCAGGGCGGGCTTTAGACGAAAAAATGGTGTTTGGGGGGTAAAATGTGTGTTATTTTGGCAAGCTTGTCTGCTACAATTCGCACTCATGGGTCTATATATCACATAATAGTCGCTTCAACCCGCGGACATGGAAAACAACCTGCGGGAAAAAATGTGGACTTGGCAACACAGTGCAGTTGAGTTCTGATGACATTTGACAACTAACGTAATGTCGTTTCGTTGCTCTGATTGGTTGTTGGTCTATCCAATTGATGTCTTTCCTGGTTCGGTTGAAACACGCCCCATAATCACAGCCCAATGGAGCAGTTTCAGACTCATATTGAGTATGACCACGTCAGGCTCAATGAGTTGCTGCGCTGCGCTGTCTTGTGCTGCACTGTCACAAAAGCTTTTCATATGCATGCGTTTTTAATCACTGCTGTTAAAAAACAAGTGATTTCAAACATTTGAGGTGCAATTAGCAGCGAAAGACAACTCATTTCAGTATATGCACACATTCTCTGAGAGACTGAGACACACATGAAGAGAGCTCATAGAGTGTGTGAGAACTGAAATGAATGTGTTTTGCTGCCTAAATGGGCTTGAGCGGTTAAATACACATACCTATGTGTCAAAGTGGCATGCATTTGCAAGTGAACAGAAGTCATTCATGTCTTAAAGGTTCACCTTTCAAACTTTAGTTAGTGTGAAATGTTGCTGTTAGAGCATAAAAAATACCTGTCAAATTATAAAGCTCAAAGTTCAATGCCAAGCGAGATATTTTATTTAACAGAAGTTCCCTTTCAGAGCCTACAGCGAACAGCCGGTTTGGACTACAGCAGGAAGTGCAGGGATGTAATGACGTCACTAGAACCGTTTGTTGACTAACCCTCCGCCCACAAGAACACGCAAAATAGGGGGCGTGGTCTTGTTGCTCTCTCACGTGGAGAAGAGCGCGCATTCAGCGCTTGCATCTCCCCGTTATGGTAAGAGGCAGGACCTTTCCAGGCAGTGCGCTAAGCTGCTGTCCAATCACAACAGGGGAAGCGCTGGCCCAATCAGAACTCGTTACGTGTTTCTGAAGGAGGGACTTCATAGAACAAGGAAATCATCAGGCTGTTTTTAGGACAGAGGAAACAGCGCTGTACAGATAAGTCAATTGTGTGAAAAATACTGTGTTTTTTTACACGCCAAACATGAACTTATGTTATATTGCACACTGTAAACACAATCAAAGCTTCGAAAACACGCGAAGAATGGGACCTTTAAGTGAATATAAACAGGTGAGAAAGATTTTTTTTTAAATTAAGTGCCAGCATCCAAATTTACCTGCTGTCATTATTAATGCTAATCAAACAACAAAAAAGAGAGAAAATCTCTCGCTGCTTTTTACTGAATCACTTTTGTAACTTTATTAAGAATAAATGCATATTTAATTTACACAGTAAACAATATGCATTGTTATTTTATACATTAGATTAATTTATTCTAGTATACTCTTTTACAGTGTTTTGAGTGCTTGATACTTTTCAGGTTCATTTCATTTGTGTGTGTTCTACTGTATGTTTATCTCAATGTTTATTTGTATTTGGTAAGTTTGAGAGGTTTTTTAGGCTAGTATTAGTTTTTTTATAATTATATTATTTAAATATTTTGATATCATAAAAACACACACATATATATATATATATATATATATATATATATATATATATATATATATATATATATATATATATATATATATATATATATATATATATATATATATATATATATTCTGGGGGCCATGAACATTTTGTGAAAATGATCAAAAACACTGTCTGTCACTGGCAACTTTTTTTTTTAAACGCTGGTGGGAAATATTAAAAAACAAGTCTGTAACCAGGCCTAGGTTTTCTCATTTCTGAAAAGCATTATTATAGGCAATGGTGTAAAATATAAAAATAGGTAAATGCTATTTACACTGAGCATTAATATTCTTAGATACTGTTAGCAGAAAGTAAAAATACCAACAAATAGCATCTTGTTTTCACTAAGTGCAACTTGTAAATTGAGGAAATATATATTAAAAGTAAAAAAATAAATAAATAAAAAACAATTGGGAGAAGAAGCGGGCAAAGTAAATGAAACCAGGGTTACTTGCACTCAATGATACAAGAAAGAAATCCATAATTAGTTAAACCTTGTATAGAAAACATCTTTTTGGGGGTAAAATCAGCAGTAAACATTCTTTCTTACTGAAACCTGAGGAGGTCGTATCACAGGAGGGCATCCTAAACATCTGGAGCCGTGGAGGAAGTCGAGCTCTGTAAGTCTGTCAGCGCTTTAACCAAACGCACAAGAGGAAAACCCAACGAGAATAACAAACCAACCCGTCTTACAAAACAGACAGAGGACCACACCGAACACAATAAAATACCTCGCACAATAAACGGAAGGGTGACTGGAATACACAATAAGATGGAATCATCCATTGAGCATAAATCCCCCCCCAAAAAACAATAGGATTTGGAAGCTTTGCACATAAAGTCCAAGAACACCACTAATTTTACACCTCAGTGTCCTTAAGGACATTTCCTGTTGTTTCCGATGCTTCGCGCTCTGTCAGACACCCGGAATCATGGGAAGAGCGGCGAGAGGCACAGGGGCCACATTGGAGAATTTCACTCCGATTTCACACCGATCCACCAACAAACGGTGAGATAGTATGAGGGAAGAAAAAAAAACTCAATTTCAGCAGGCTGCAGAAGAGCAGGGTGTGTGAGAACGTGCTCTTATTACCCCAGTAGAGGGGGCTCCTCGCTCTAAATCAATAATAATGACGGTGATTAATGAAGGGAGATTCTCAGCCTGTGGAAGTCTGTCTCCGTCCCCTACGGAAGATTCAGACTCCGATCGGATCCTCCAAAGTGCTAAACCACCAAATCCTCTTGCAACGGCTTGTCAATTCAACAGGGACGCCAGCTTCATCTTACACCCTCCAACAGACACTCATAAACACACAGAGACAAACTCACACACTTATTGGGCTATGAAAACACACTTTCTCTTTTCATCACTGGGATTTTTATAAAGTATTCAGAATCCGCTTTCCAAAAAAAAAAAAAAAACGCTATCACCAATTATCACATGGCTCAATCATCATTTTTTTTCCTCATTCTTAGTCTAATAGTGAAGGAAACCCTTGTGCTCAGCCTTTTGTTGCCATCAAAGAATGTTATACATTTCCATGCTTTTCCCATGAATAAATCAGATCTAGTTTTATTACGGTACGCTTTAATGATATTTATATAATCCCTCTTTACAGTGGCCTGTAAATAGGACGGTAGCCCAAGGGTGAGTTTTCACAGAGGGCCGTGTTACGAGATGAACATGGGATGGGATTCATCTTCAATTGTCCTCTTGAGCCCTAATATTGGAACATGCAAATATATCATGCACAAGATTAAATATCATTTACATGGCTTTAATTGTCATACTTTATAATGTAATGCCTTCAGGACTGATTTTAAGAGATGTATGTAAAAACCTTAATTCCAAATAAAATTAAAAAAGGGTGGTCCCAAGGTGACACGTTTAACAACTAGAAAAAGTTAGTACAAACTGTAATATATTAATATAAAAAATGTATAACACTAACAATAGTTCTTATAATTTATACTAATAATCTAAATATATAATTATTTTTGTATACATTCAAGACACTTGATAATATGAGTAATGTTGTTATGTAACAAAATATGAAATAAAGTAGCATTTAATAGGACAATTTTTGAAATAAATATTTTGTTAATTTGTAGGGTAAACAAATAAAAATAAAAAATGCAAACATTTAAATTATGCTTAAATTATGCTCGTCCTGGCTTAAATGCCACATGGTTTGGTCATTTTTTATGATATATAATAAAATACTCTCCCTTTGTCTTGTTATTTTTAAGCTGTTTGCATGTAACGGAGAGGGCTTGTGTGCCCATATGGCCATGTGATCATCAGATATGTCAAAGACAACACATGGGAATTTTGACCTGAGCTGCTCCTTTATACTCAGCATGATCCTTCATTACATACAGCCTGTCTGAATTAGCATCAGCTGGAAAACACTAAATCCTCACATGCATAGACTACATCATAAAGTACGTTCTTCTTCATAAAGGATACCTCACCCAAAAATGTAATCGTTTACTCACCACCATTGTCATTCCAAACTAGTGTCCGCTTGTTTTTCTGCGGAACACAAAAGAAGACATTTTGAAGAAAAACCTCAAACATCTATATAGAGAATTTAGGTTGAACTGTGCGATACGGTTACATACGCAAGGTCAATGCAGGCTGAATAACATGTGCATCACAAACCCGGTGAATCGATGTGCTTGTCAAAACAGCTATGCATTAAACATGAAAAAGCATTATAGAAGCAAACAGACCACTGTTAAAACCAGGGATATATACATTCCTCATAGGTAAAGGAATGCAAATGAGAGGATGGTGCGTAGGCCTTCAGAAATGCCAATGATAAAGGGTAAAATGTCACTTCGATTTAAAGAGAGGACAGTTAGCAGTTCATTAAAGGGAGGGCCATATTGCGCTACGGAGGCCTGCTGGCAACCTCCCCGATCTGGGCCACTCACAGCCCGTCCAGATGGCATGAGAATCCGTGCGGAGTTTAAAAAGATCTTAGAGAGGGTGGCAGCGTGCTTCCCCTGCCCGTCACTGACATGGTGCAGCTTGCCAGAGCCCAGAGTTTCTCCCTCTCTCTCTCTCTCTCTGCAAAGTGTCATCGCCTGAGTGGGAATATGCTCGTACTAAAGAGCTGTTGGAAATGCTGATTTATGAGCACTGAAATGTATTCTGCTAGTTAGTATGGAGATCAGTGCTGAGGACGATTAGTACAGACAATGTCTCTGCTAGGAAAGCAAATATCACTGTATCACTGGAGGAAGTCCACATTCAATCAGTGCTGCCAACTGCTATTTAACTAAATGTGCCACATAAACAGCAGTTGTTTATCGTAATGCAATAAGAAGAGTTTTTCAACCCAGTGTTGGGGAGTAACTAAATAAGTAGCGAGTAGCGATGCTGCTAACTACATTTTTCCACCAGCTCTGCTGTGTTCATGACAGCATATCTTACTCAGTAACAGTACAAGGAAGGATCAATATTTCTGTTTTTGTCGTTAGGGGAAACTGAAGCTAATCGGCTTTAAATTAGCATTCAAATCAGCACCCGCTATTTAGCATTACAATTAATTTTAGATAGTGTGTTGTTCAGACAGTTTGTTTAAATCAACAGTTCAAACACATAAAACAATATTTTTATAACAATATCATATAGTAGAACTGTAGCAAAGTATTAAGTAAAAACATTTTTATATAATTAAAACACATACAAAATAAATTGTTAATACATTATTATTATAATAATAATCATATTAACGATTAAAAAAATTATATATATACAGCAATCAGACAATGTCAGATGTCAGATGACATGAATAACACTGATGATCTCTTCATCACGGCACCTGTTAGTGGGTGGGATATATTAGGCAGCAAGTGAACTTTTGTCCCCAATGTTGATGAGTTAGAAGCAGGAAAAACGGGCAAGTGTAAGGATTCGACTGAGTTTGACAAGGGCCAAATTGTGATGGCTAGACGACTCATATCAGAGTATCTCCAAAACTGCAGCTCTTGTGGGCTGTTCCCGGTCTGCAGTGGTCAGTATCTATCAAAAGTTCTCCAAAGAAGGAACAGTGGAGAACCGGCCACAGGGTCAAGGGTGGCCACTTACCTGGGGAACACATGGTACCAGGATGCACTATGGGAAGAAGGCAAGCCGGAGGAGGCAGTGTGATGCTTTGGGCAATGTTCTGCTGGGAAACCTTGGGTCCTGCCATCCATGTGGATGTTACTTTGACACGCACCAACTACCTAAGCATAGCTGCAGACAATGAACATCCTTTCATGGAAAACGGTATATTTATAGTGTTTTTTTGTTTTGTTTGTTTTTTTCTGCAACACAGCCCTATTTGTATTATATGGAGAACATTGACTATAAGTGAACATATCATCAAAAAATTTATGATTTTGATGCTTTGAGGAGTACTTACTTATTGTACAGTAGCTTTAAATGTATGAAGGAGGGATTTCCAGAAGGTTTCCATCTCTCTTTCTTCTGCAGGGCTCCTGAGGGCCCTGGACTCCACAGTACTGGAAGGCTACATTTATTCAAGTTCTAGGATAAAGAATAAAAACAGAAAAAAAAAAAAAAAAAAAAAAAAAAAAACTAGCAAGAACAACACACACCTAGATAGAAGCATTTTACATGTTTTATTTATTAGTGGGGTTTGCTAAGGAAAGCAACACAACTCCGATACACTAAAACTAATTGTGTTACTGTTTGAGTGGTGTAGAGTAGATGAATGGTCTTCAGATGAAGTGGCTTGTTGAGAAGGGAATTAACGGTTCGAAAACGGCCAAAAAAATTCTACAGACTTACATTGAAGGATGGAAATTTTCTTTCTTTACACTATTAAATAAACATTTAACAACCACCCAGAACACACTACAAACCATTGCAAAGCAATATTCAAATAGTTTAACAGCAGCAAAATAATATCCTAGCAACTATCCAAAACACACATTTTGTGAGGACAAATGCAATTTTAATTTTATTGGAAAATGTAAGTGTATTTTCATTATTAGAATTACGTATTTTATAATTTGTTACATATAACATTACAGGGTAACACATTACAATAAGGTTGCATTAGTTAACATAAACTACCCATGAACAACACCTCTGTTCAGCATTAGTTAATCTTTGTTAATGTTAGTTCACAGTGCATTAACTAATGTTAACAATATTGGTAACACTTTAGTATGAGGAACACATATTCACTATTAACTACGATTTTTGCCTCAATAAACTCCTAATGTACTGCTTATTATTAGTTAGTACGGTAGTTTTTGTAGCATTTAAGTTTATGTATTGGGTAGGATTAAGGGATGTAGAATAAAGTCATGCATAATAAGGCATTAATATTTATAAGTACTAATAAACAGCCAATATTCTAGTAATACGCATACTAATAAGCTTAATAGTTAAAGGTGCACTATGCAACTTTCCGTCCACTGGAGGGCGCCTATTCAAAATGCGTAGTTTGATGACGCAAAGTGTGAGCGCAGCATCTTGGGACATGTGGTCTTTACATCACAGCCGGTGGAAAATAGGACTCGGGCAGAAATCACGTTCATGCATGCGGTTATTAACGTTACTGTAGTGTGAAGCAGAGCAGGACCGAGTGTTGTGGAGCTGAGCACGGCTGCTGGAGCGATTGTTAAACAAATACCCGCCTCGCAAATACCGGGACTTTTATTATGACGGGACGGGACACATTCGCCGGGAACCTGCACTGATCCGCTCCGGGGCTAGTAATGCTACTGCTAACTAAGGTTGATATCTCTGCAGCACTATAACTTGACATTTTTTTAATGACATCATCGCCCTTATTTCTTCTCATTCTTTTGATGCGTGCAGGTCATTTTTTTGGATATTTTTACCTCAAATTTTTCACATGGCACATTTAAGTGTTAACACTGACGCCCTGTGTGAAAGCAACGTTAGCATGAAAAAAACAAGTTCCCTGTGGAGAAAATGAATGAAAATGAGTTTTGCGACACTTCCCGACTTTCTCCCGCACTCTATAGCAATAACAGTAAATTCTGCAAAATGACATACAACTAACTCTAAATCAAACCTTAACCCTATAATAAGTACATGTTGTTAATTAAAACTACTCAGTACATAAAAGTATAATTACACTGTAACAAGGACATCTTTCAATAAAGTGTAACCATAACTTGATGTGAAAGGTCTTTCCGGAATGTGAGGGAACCGCAGATTTCCCCATAATCACAGCAATCTTTCTGAAATATTAGGTTAAACATTAGAAACACATATCAGGTCTCAAATAAGTGTATCAATCATAATATGGATTTGTCAAATTAAATGCTCATATAGCAGAGTCAGATTGACCAAGAATGCTCAAGGAACATAAAACACGACAAATTACATGAGTTTATGTCCCAGCAGACCTGCATGATTCACTGCTGGACTTGACCACTTCAGCAATAAGGCGGAAAACACAGTTATAACAGATGGCCTGACACACCATAACCCAAAACCCTCAAAAGTGTGGGCTTATCTGTCATGCTCCGACTTCTGGATATTGACTCTAAAAGCCAGCAAACTTTAGCCGCCGTCTCCACGGCTTACTGGAAGTTGCTTGAGAAATGAGAAAGCAAATATTAGGCCTGACTACTTTTTTCCCCCCTAAACTGTTTGATCAAACTTTTTTGAGAATATATGACCTCACTCCTTTTGACTTATTGACCTTTGCAGCTCGGATCCCTTTGGGCTGTAACACTATCACTCGTAAATATACAGTACAGAAAGATTTGCTCTTGGAAGAATCCATCTTTTTCTCCCTAACAATGCTTGTGCCTACGAGCTTGGACTCTTCGAATGGCAGGGCATAGTTGGAGGGCCGGTATCTAATTGATCTCCTTAACCTGTATAAATAGTTTGTGTGTTCGGCGGTCACAGCGCAATGCATGGTCACAAGTGGGAATTAATAACAAAATCACCGTGGGGGTGGATGAACTGACAGCGAGCGAGTCCTTCGAATCGGCCCAGCTCATTTCTCCGGTACCTGCTGACCTCCGAGGCGCTGCCTGCCATCATTTACAGTATCGGACCTGAATTATTTATGTCACGTACCCTCCGCTGAGAGGAAATCAATGCAGGTGGTCATTCCGTTTGTGCATCCTCTCTGTGGCCATTATTCCGAACTCACTGGCCGTCAACGTTCCCGCGCAATCGTGGTCTAATTGAAGGGCTATGAACAAAGAGATAAACAAAAAAACAAACAAAAACAATATTATTACAATAAACTGTTTACTATTTACATTTAAAAAATAATAATTTATTTCTGTGATGCAAAGCTTAATTTCCAGCATCATTTCTCCAGTATTCAGTGTCACATGATCCTTCAGAAATCATTCTAATATGCTTGTCGATAGTCATTGACTTCCATAATATTTTAGTTTTTTTCCTCCTATGGAAGTCAGTGGCATATATTATATATATATATATATATATATATATATATATATATATATATATATATATATATTTATATATATATATATATATATATATATATATATATATATATATATATATATATATATATATATATATATATATATATACACACAGCACAGGCCAAAAGTTTGGACACATTACTATTTATAATGTTTTTGAAAGTTTCTTCTGCTCATCAAGCCTGCATTTATTTGATCAAAAATACAGACTTTTTTTTAAATATTGTGATATATTATTACAATTTAAAATATTTGGTTTTCAATTTATTATACTTTAAATTATCATTTATTTCTGTGATACAAAGCTGAATGTTCAGGATCGCTACTCCAGTCTTCAGTGTCTCATGATCCTTCAGAAATCATTCTCATATTCTGATTTATTATGAGTGTTGGAAACAGTTCTGCTGCCTAATATATTTGATGAATAAAAGGCTCAAAAGAACTGCATTTATTCAAAATAAAAATATATTTTCAAATAATATAAATCTCCTTCACTATACATTTTTATCAATTTAACACATCCTTGCTGAATAAAATTATTGATTTATTTCAGAAAAAAAAAGATAACTGACCCCAAATTACTGACCAGTAGTGTATATTGTTGTTATAAAAGATGTCCCATTCTTATCTACATGTGTAACATGAACACTGTTTTAGCCATTCAAGGGGAAATGGTCAACTGAAATTATCTTTAAAACTTAAAAATTCTACACAAAAGATAAAGAGAAATCCACTTGGCTCTGAATGATTAATTCATCCTTCTCACTCCTTTTTACTCTCACCAGTTTAATACAAATCTCACAGGCCCTTCCGAAAAGCCTCAGAATATCTTTAAATATTAATCTGGATTAGAAACCATGTAATTATGTCAATCTAGCAGTTCACTTGAGTTTAACCTGATATTTAGGTAATTATTCTACCTGAATTTAAGAGTAGGCACTGAGTGATTTCTATTTGACAGGATACAGGGAATATCTGAAGCACAGACACGCGGCCTCTGAAGATCACATGCTGACAGAGTTGCTCAAAGGAGGGGCGTGGAGGGTTGTTAAGCCTCATTAAAAGAGTCCCGCATATTAATGACTGGAACTCACATCTGACTGGCCCAGTCAAAAGGCAGGTTAATGAATATGGCCGCAGGGGTTCATGGGAAATTACTCACATTTTGCAGCTGGAAGAGCAAGTGATTTGGCCTACCTTTGTATAACGGATACACAGTGTTAAAACACACACACACACACACACACACACACACACACACACACACACACACACACACACACACACACACACACACACACACACACACAAACACACACACACACACACACACACACACACACACACACACACACACACACACACACACACACACACACGTCTGGTTCGCTATCTTTGTGGGGACTCTCCACAGACGTAATGGGTTTTATACCATACAAACCGTATTTTCTATCCCCTTACACTGCCCCTGCCCCTAAACCTACCCATCAGAGGAAACATTCTGCATTTTTACTTTCTCAAAAAAAAAAAAAACTCATCCTGTATGATTTATAAGCCTTTTGAAAAGTGATGACCGCTGGCTGGTTCCCACAATTTAGGTGATCTCAGGTTTTACTATCCTTATGGGGATGTACCCCATAATGTAATATAAACAAGGACACACACACACACACACACAGACACACAGACACACACACACACACACACACACACACACACACACACACACACACACACACACACACACACACACACACACACACACACACACGTTGTGTTTTTGTGAACTGTGGGTACTTTCTAGCCTGGATGGCAGCCAAACTCAGTCCCGCCCACAACATTTGAGCTCGGGCAGTTCGGTCTGGATTCAATCCAGAGGAATGATTATGCCCAAACAGAAACTGTTCCGACCAATGAAATCATCAGGGCGGGTTTAGACGATGATGGACAGATGATCAACAGTAACGTAATCATGCACATCATTTAAGGCACTTGGATTTAATTTGTTCAAATCCTAAACAGAGAGCTTGTTTGTATATGCATTCACCCTCACTATTCCTCTCTGAAATGATGATCGTGTTGGTAAGTAACTGTTAATCCTGAAATTATTTTTTTACAACACTGGCAAAGATCTTTTTTCCCAGCACGCATGCAGACAGGGTTGCCAAGTTTTTACAACAAAACCCATCGACTACTAGCCCAAAACAATCGCTTCTTAAAGGGGTTCTCTGGAAAAAAATGGCATTTGGGGGGTAAAATGTGTGTACTTTTGGCAAGGTTGCCTGCTACAATTCGCATCCCTGGGTCTATATATCACATAATTGAGGTCGCTTCAACCCGCGAAAAAAAACACAGATTTGGCAACACAGTGCAGTTGAGTTCTGTTGACATTTGACAACTAACGTTATCCGTCGCTCCGTTGCTCTGATTGGTTGTCGGTCTATCCAATTGAGGTCTTTCCTGGTTCGGTTGAAACACGCCCCATAATCACAGCCCAATGGAGCAGTTTCAGACTCATATTCTGACTAGAACAGAGTATGACAACATCAGGCTAGGGACATTCCATAGGAGTAATGGATTTTACACTGTAAAAACTGTACATTCTACCCAACTACATTGCCCCTGACTAAACCTACCCATCACAGGAAACATTCTGCCTTTAAAAAAAACAAAAAAACAAACAAACATCATTTAGTATGTTTATAAATCCATTTACATTGTGGGGACCGCTGGCTGTTGACATTTGGTCCTTTCCATAGACATAATGCTTTATATACTGTACAAACTGTATATTATCTTCCCTTACACTAACACTACCCCTAAACCTGCCCATCACATAAATCTTTTACATTTTCAATAAAAACTTGATTGTGTCCTCATGGGGATCTCAATTTAGGGGTAAATTTAGACCAATTTAGACCCCATGAGTCTGTGTGCTTTCAGGTTGAAGTTCCCACCCGGGATAAAAAAACACGCACGCATGCACACACACACACACTTATTTAAAAATAGTACATATAGTATGTATATTTGTAAGTATTTGTAAATGGACTATATTATATAATAATTTACACCAACATATGCACAACTACTATATAGTGTATAGAATTAATAATTGTTTTCACCTTGGGAAGTATGTTTTCCGTCTTCTTTAAATATCTTGTTTGTTTGGAAATGTGCAACATCAGACTAATAAAAAAAGTCAAACAATTGGAGTTTCCAGAGAGTGTGATGGTAATAAAATTCATGCAAATGCAAACCAAAACAGGATGGCAGGCACTCCGGCAGCTAGTGACCTTTAAGTTCATGATGAAAAACAAATGTCAAGTGTCTAAGAGGGTGGACTGTTCCAGGCTTTGCAGGGATTTGGTGTGTTGTCTTATAGGACACATTAATTCAACCCACCATCAATATCTTGGAAAACAGGTGTGTTTGTGCTAAAATCCAGCTCCTTATTTATATAGAAAACAAGATTGGGACTCTTTGATCCTCTCTTAGTGATGTAGATGAGGGCGTTGCTTAGACACAGCCATTAGGGATCAAATTGATTTTAAAGATGGGAGTGATTTAAATTGCAATTGTATACAGCTGCCACATGCACTGCTAAAATAACAGTTTAGCTAGATTTTTACACTACCTGATGTCAGAATACCATGCAAAGGTATTTAGTGTGGTTTATATGGGGTTACTAAAGTATTTTTTCACTACTATCTAAAAAATGCTGCATTAAAAACAACCCAAGATGGGTTGAAAATGGACAAACCCAGCCATTGGGTTGTTTTAACCAAGAAATTGGGTTATTTCAACCCAACGTTTGGGTTGTTTTAAGCGAACATTTAACCCAACCGCTGGGTTAAAACAACCCAATGGCTGGGTTTGTCCATTTTCAACTCAACTTGGGTTGTTTTTTAACCCAGCATTTTTTTTAGAGCACAGTCCAGTCCAAAGTACTGGTGATATTCCAGACTCTAAGGCACTGTTTTATCATCTGCAAGAAGTCCATTTGCTCTCTCCTCAACAGGGCACACAATTTGAGCCATCAATCACATATGAGTCACGAACAGAAGCGCAATACTTCGCTTTAGGAGTTTGTTCAAATCCCCAACCCCAAGTATAAGGTCTAACAAACACAGCTCATTTGGAAAGTGTGAGGCTACATGTATGATACTAAACAGCTCGTTCACCTCTCCAAGCACATGACGAGAAATAAAATAAAAGTTGAGCGCTTATTTTATAAACATGTCAATTTACAATAACATATGCCTGCGCAAATGACGTGCCAAGATTAGCTATATTTCATCGTGAGGAGCAAGACATCAATGCTTTATTGAAACGAGAAAAAGATTGATAACTCTGTCGACAGTTTACACAGATCAAGTCATACAAACTCACTGTACAGAGGCCTCACATCTCCTCGGAGAGAGACCGTTTGGGATAGAACTCAGCGAACGTGCAAAGGGAGGGGAATTTGTCCCTGAAAAAGCAAGCAGAATCCCATTAGAGATTTGACAATGATAGAATTGCATTAAAATAACTGGGTAAAATACAATGACCATGTCCGATAATTCAGTCTTCCCAAACGTCTCGGGTATACTTATAGCGACGGAGATATACAATGTTTTTGGCATAACCAAACAAATACGCTCACTTTCTTCCCAAGTCAGTCTCAAAACAATAGAATCAAATGATGAATTCTTTTCAGGAGGTCAAAGGGTTCTTGGTAGTTTGTTCATTTACGCCCAGCGCTCAATGCACTAAAGAAAATCCCTGAATTTAATAGAAACTCGGAGGTGGAAATGCCTGTCACTAGCTTTCAAAGGAGGTCCTTCCACAACATAAAGACCGGATCGGACTATTTTATGACTTACAGTGCCCACAAATAAATGTTCCGTGTACACAAAGACTACTCTTTCAACATGGTGAGGAAGGAAAGACATTTGTATATCCTGCGCCATGTAGAAAGGTTACGTGGCCTGTTGTTTGAGAGTATGGAAACTATTGTTTTGATAGATCCATCTAACTCATAACAAACCAAACGCATCCTATGCGGATCGTTTCGAGGACGACCAGCGCCTAAAATGTCCTGTTTACGTCTCGTGGCAGAAAAGATAAACGTATCAGATATCCAGCGACTCATTTTCTGAAGTCAACACTCCTGACAAATATTTTGTAACTGTATCACCATCCGCTTTTATTTCCTTCTCTCGTCCAGTGACTGGAAGTCGACTTCGGCTAAACGCGGGCAATTTGGTTCACTTTTCTCCACCTTCACCCTATTTCTGTCAACCGGTTGAGCTGCAACCCAGCAAATGGATTGTGGGAAAAGCGATGTGTCCCCAACAATTCCATCATGAAGAAATGAGGAAAGGCAACATTACAGATGAGTTCACATATACAGTAGTCAGGCTGCCGAACCCCCCTTCGCTCTCCTCCTCGCCTCTGACAGTTATTGTTTGCCGAACGGATGACAAGATTGATGCTTCTCTGTAAATCAGGAGCGGGCATGAGTGACTCCTTCCCTTTCTCGTATCTATCATCGGCAGAATGGAGATTAATAGGAGAGAGTCCTATTCTTGGATTTGTTGAGGGCACTTGCTCCCTGACCTCTGGTAAATAATTAGATATCTTTGAGACCCACTGCACCGTGGCGTTGGACAGACAGGGCCTGCAGACGGACTCTAATGGCCTGTGGGCTGAATTCATGTGCAAATGGTCTATTCCACACCAGAAGAGAAAAGGCTATGCGGTTTGGCTTTTGTTGTGTGTTTATATACACAAACATACCTGCATATAATGGGGAATATGGATGTGGGCATGCTGAATGTGTGTACTTTCGAATTTTAGGATAAAAGAACATCTCTTTTTTTAAAAGCAGATTATAAGAGAATACATTGTGTGCGGTTCTATCTTTAAGTGCATAATATAAAAAACTTTCTAAAACACTAAAATAAATCTTAGTGTAGCTGTTATTGTTCATGGCTCAAATAAATAAATAAATGATGTCTGACAATGTTTGTATGCTTCCTGCAGAAATAATTATCAATGTCTGGAGAGAGAAAGCTGTAGGAAGAGTCGGCATGATCTAAAACAAAAGAGAACAATCACAACGCTTGTTAAACACGCATCCTTTAGCTCCACAGCATGTTTATTAAACTCTTTGCAAGCAGATTTTATTTGTTTGTTTTCTTGTTTGGTTTTGTTTTTGGGAGGGATTGCCTTACAGCACTGTGTGTAAGCCGAAATCTGCATAAGAAAGTCGACTTCTAATTGGCTGTAAGGTTTCATTCTTCCAGCAATTAATAAGAGAATGCAAGTTTCATGGATGCCTTGTTAAAAGGTATTAGAATATCTGTGCCATTTCTGCTGCTACAGAGAGAAGTGCATCCCAACAAAATATTATCAAAGACTCAGGGCCCAGGGGCCTTTTGGATATTTTTATTTTCTTATAATTGAGTTGTAATGGGCCTATATGGGCCATGTTTTCTTGCATTATTTTAACGCTTTCCATTATCACTCTACAAAACTTGAGGTTTATGCTTCAAAACTTAGAAAGACTTTCGTTAACAATGGAGTATTTGAGAAAGATGAAACTCAGCATGAAAGGTTTTTGTTTTTTTTACTACAGAATGTGCTAAATACCAACAGAAATCTACAGAAGCTTGCTTCCGCCACAGAATAAAACAAAGAAATACAACGGTAATTGGGCCTTTTTTTTAAATCTCAATTCTGACTTTTTTCTCACAATTGTCTTTACCTTTTTAAGGGTATCAAGAACTGGCTTTTTATTTTTTTAGGTCAACTAATGACGTTGTAACATCATAACTAATAAGTAATAGGCTATTTTCTACACTGGTTTTGAGGTTCTCTTGGGTTTTGATGGGCGTGACGCACTGGAGACACTGGTAAACGCCCACGGCTAGGATTGGATAAGATTAGCATATTTAAGGAGCTTCAGCTCCCCTGTCAGTTCAGTTCACATGAGGAAGGGATTGTTTTGAAAGCGGCAACTGGAATGATTCTCTCAACCACAGGGCTCGTAAACATCTTTATCAAATAAACACAACGATTTATTTCTCATCCACCCGCGATTGATTAGACTATTATTTCTGTATTGCATGGCCTGCCTGATCGGTTGATATAAGCGCAAACCACGCACACACACACCCACACACACATGTGCGTGTGCCCAGATCAAGAAAGGAATATTAAATCTTATGTTTTGGTAGCCCGTCTGGAGAACACATAGCCCCGCCGGGACTACTTTTACATATAAAAAAGACATTTTACTCACATAAGTGTGTTGCACCATTCCTGTCGGATCCAATATAGAAGGCACAACATTGTGTCTGCAAATCCAGCATCAACCTCAGAATTGTTGTAGTGAAATGAAGCGAGCATGCGAATGTCTTCCCCACGTGAGTTGGAACTTCATTAAAAATAAATGAAGTATCACACAATCGTAATATTAGGATCCAAAGGAAGCTTATGCAGTGACTGTCTTCTTCCACAATATATTGCTATCTTCTTCAGCATGTTTATAGCTACTGGCTAGCGATCCGAACAGCTCCATGAGTCGGTGGGCGGGGCTACTGAATTACACCGGTTTATTATTCTGTAGAGGCGTGTTTCCTCGCACAATGACGTAGGGATAAAGCAAACGATCGTCTGGGCTGGTGTCTATAAAAGGTTTTCTTTGACTAACAATTAAGTTTTCAGCTCTGAAACTTACAGGATATTCTTATATTACCATGACCTTTTAAATATCAAAATATTAAGGGAACGTTGATTGCTCAATTCATCACCCCTTTAATTTCTCAGATTTGTAATTTCAATTGCGCATAATCAAGTCAGAATTTGGTGATATAAAGTTTATGGGTACATTCACACGACAACAATGTACTCATAACGGAAAAAATATTTTTTTTGTGCACAAATGTCATTGTCAAAACGATCCTAATTCACATGGCTCCACATGATTAAAAATGCTGTATCATGCATGCCAGGCCAGTAGATGGCGGTCACTTTGCGGCTACAGACTGAACTCGTAATACGCATGTGTATTACGTCGCCGTTTTCACGCGTCAAAAAATGCTTATTTTACTTATTACTTTTGTCTTGTTTCTAGTCTAAATATCAAAAAATTCTTAAGAAATTAAGAAACATTTACTAGACAAGTACAAAATATTGTCTTGTTTTGGGGGAAAAAACTTTCAAAATGAAGCGAGTTTTTGCTTAAAATAAGCAAAATAATCTGCCAATGGTGTTTAACAAAATTATCTTGTTTTCTGTTTGAATTAAGATTATTTTGTTTACACCACTGGCAGATTATTTTGCTTATTTTAAGCAAAAACTCTTCATTTTGAGTGTTTTTTCCCCCCAAAACAAGACAATTACTTCTGCTTATCTAGTAAATACTTCGTGCTTTAAGAATTTTTTGATGTTTGGATAGAAACAAGAAAAAAATACTAAGTAAGAAAACAATTTGCAGTGCAGAAATATGCAAGTTGTTAACGATAAATTGCGTTTTGATTCCCGTTTTCGAAAGTGCCCCATGACGCTGTTGTCGTGTAAATGAATAGCCACAATTCACAAGGTTTTCAGGTTTTGGTTAAAAAGTCGTGTCATGTAAACAAAGACAAAAAGGCAGCATCCGGTTTACTGAATTGTTGTTATATTTAAACATCGCCATCTTAATATTCTATCCAATAAATGAAGACACAAATAACGAAAATATGAAAATGTACTGCACAAAAGAAATGACCCAACTGCTCTTCTGTTCAAAGCCAACGTCAGTGGCAAACATGACAGAGAGCAGTTCCAGCCAATGTTCTCACCCTTCATTAATGCCGTTAGACTTCTAGCACTGGCTCCTGCTTTGGATTGCTGTCGAGGTGAAGTGCTTAGGCAAGAATGGAGTGATGGATGATCAGGGAGTAAAAAGGGGGACTTCTGGGCAAAAGAGGGTGGGGGTGAATGATTCACAATTTCCCTCGTTCAAAGCCTTCTGTGATAATGACACATCTCCTGCCGCAGCATCCTTTATTACTGCTACTAATAGAAACAACAATAATAAAAACAATAAAACTAATACAATAACACATACTAATAACCACCCTCCGCATTACCATCATCATTATAAACTTAATTTGCCCCATTAATTGTCAGGCATTATGCTGAAAATACACAGCTCTGTATGTTTTCCATCCTTATAAACGGCAGTAATAATCTACAAATAGCTCTGTTATCGCTGCAAGGTGAAATTGTGCTCTAATATAATATTATTTGATATTTAAGGGTTTACTTTTATAGTGCACTTGTTTTTAAAATTAGGCCACAATGATTCCGGCATTATTGCGTAATAATCCAATGCAATATGTTTTATTGTATTTTTGCCAATTACATTACTCGCGGCCGAGTGCACCTGGATGTCACCTTTGAGGAGGTTGTTATAGGTTTATTATAAAGGTTTATTATTGCGGACCTGTTTACCTCCAGAAAATAATATTTTCTCCTGATAAGCAATTTTGTTTATTACTTTTAATGATTTCATTAAGAGAACGTCTCAAAGGTGGGCTGCAGAGTGGTGCAGCTCACTTGTCTTCCCTTTGAGAAAATACAAACACATGCACGGCACATGATAAAATTAACTATTAAACGTGCAAATAATACCGGACATCATACCTGATAACAATACCATAATCAATGTCAATAAAACAACACAATTTACTTAAAATCTATAACACACCACCCCAAAAGCAATACATGTGTTTGTTGTCCTGAATACCAAATGAAGGATGTTAGTGATACATGATACATATGAGGGAGTCACATTGTTTGGGTTGTTTTGTAGCTTAAATAATCAAGAAGTTCCAATATGGAGAGAGAAAAAAAATGACGTTGCTTTTCAATTCATCTCAAAGGCAGTTGTTCAGATGGAACAGGGAGCTCTGGAAATAAGCGGCCTGCATGCTGCCATCATTGCTTCATTGAGATATTAGTTCCATAATACTGCAAATGATCACAGTATTTTAGAAGTTAATGCAGACAGAGAAAAATAACGCCCGCTTCACACATACTCCGTCTGAAGTGCGTGTGCGGTGCAGGAGCCCCACACCCTGTAGTGCTTTCACATATGCTGCGTTTGCAGTCCGCAACTGATCCGCTGTTGCATATCACAAACACAGCATTGATTCATTATTTTTTATTTAAAATCCAAAAGTTTTTACTGAACATGCCTCGTCAGAATTCCAATTCTCTTTGTTTACTCTTTTAATAGAAGTCCGGTTACGTAGCCTACTACATTTAAACAACATTTTATTAAATTCATTTATTCATATTTATATACTTTAGATTTAGCTCACACAAGTGGCAAAACATTTAAACATAGGTTGTAGCCTTAAATCACAAACATTTTAAATTAGAAACTTACAATAGTCTATTCAAAAACAGCCGACTCTCATCTTTTCTTTCGTTTTTACAGCCTTTTAAAAGAAATCCTGCAGGTCAAAAAGAACTTTGCTTTTCACCTCCAAGAAAGTACGAGTGCTATCCATTATGACACTTTTGTTTTTACCTAACATTTTTGTTGCTTTACTTGAGAAAAAAAGCCATGTGTTGACTTTGAAACAAGAGTATATTTTAAATGATATGCATCTGTGGTGAAATTACTAGATTTTCGCGTCAGTACATGTCTATTTTAATGCGAACAATATTCTATCACTTTAATGCAGCAACGCAGCGCAGCAAAAATAGACTCGGTACGAAAACGATCCGTGCACTGATGCAGACGCACCGCTCCTGGAACGGACTGACGGACAGCATCCGCGCGCAGTGTGAAAGCTGTCATCCGTTAACATGGGTACTGAAAAAAATACGCAACGCACACGCACTGCAGACGGAGTATGTGTGAAACGGGTGTAAGAAAACAAGTGCTAAAAAGAAAATACTATATTCTATAACAAAGTAAAATATTTGTAAATTATATATTGGAAATGTTGTGGTATATACATTATGCCTTTTGTCAAAATCAGGGCTGATTAAAAAAAAAAATTAGGTATTAAAAATGCACAATACATTTTAATAATATTCAATTAAATGGGGATAAAACAAATATTGACTTCTAATGCCACTTTTTAACAATGCAATTGTCTGCCAGAATCATCAAATATTTTACATAATAAATAAATAAATAAATAAATAAATAAATAAATAAATAAATGTCATTAAATCTTTCCCCATTTGACAAAATGTTCACGGCCCCTAGAACATTTTATGAATATCTGAACATGAAATATAATCATGCAATATCTATATATATATATATATATATATATATATATACACACATACACACACACACACACACACACACACACACACACACACACTTCATTCAGTAATATTAAACAGTTTTGATTTATATGTTGCTGTTTAATGTTGATTTTACATATGCATAGGCATATGGTATCACTTGTTTCTGCTTCTTTTTCGCCTGTGTTTTAATCTTCAGAAGATGTGTTATAGCGCCCCCTACAGTATCACAGTGGAAACATGGAACGGCGGAAAATTCAGTTAATGGCGGGGAAAGACTTAATAATTATTAGTTGATCAATTAATCATTATATCATGCAATTATTAGATTTATTTTTTATTTTCTTACAGATTCACAACCCTAGTCAACAACTTCTGAATGGCCATTAAAGGAAAAATATGCTTTTTGTCAAATCACTAGTCAAATTGACCCCCTGTAGATCCAAAGGGGCTAAATCGACAGAAAACGATCTGTTCTCTAACTGCAAAATCCAGTTAACAGCCACTATATTAGTGCACAGCAAATGTAAATGCATCCATCATGGCTTTAAAGCTTTCCACAGCAGATTTGTTATGCTGCATAATATTTTCTGTAATAAAATCATCCAAAGGCGCTTATCTAAACATGCACAAATTAATTTACATCTTATTTAAAGCCCCATATGTAAATAGGCCAAAGTGACGGCGCACCTCTGTACATCTACTGAGCATGTTCAGATTAGAATCATCCGGTTAAGCTATAAGCAACAGTAATTGTCGCTTAAAGCACCTTGTCACTTGACAGTCACATTCAGTCGGGCGTATCGGCGCTCCATTGAAGTACCCTCCACTCAACGGCGTTCGGCTTTATACAAAGAGCGATTGTGTTGGGTGCAGAGTGGTTTACACGCTGTCGCTTTGACTCTGCCAGCGGCTTCATGGGAAACCGACGTGGGGTTCTGCCAGTCGTTCTCCGCCGTTCGCTGTGATTCCGTTAAGCAGCCCAGGCATCATGCCATCACACTGTAAAGCCTCCTATGCTCATTCTTTCCTTTTCTCTAAAAGAAAGTCTGTTGACCTCAGATAGACAGGCTGAAATTTCCAGAACATTAAATCAGGCCTGCTACTCGATGCCTTCGCAGAGAGCTGACCCATGTAATCGCTATGCCGCACTGGAGTCATATTGTTTTTAAGGCGTCGTCTCCATGTGCGAGACGGGAACAGGCTTTCCCCGACAATGATGAAGCGTGGAAGTGTGACAGGGCTCGGCTGCTGTAGTCCATGGTTCAAGCACTTCAGATTGGGAAAATGTCATAGTTTGGCTGAGAGCAAAGTGCAGTGGATAATCTTGAGTTGGCCTCTACTTCTGCCAAGAACGGGTGTTTAAAAAAGGCCACTGCACCACATTTACTTCCTGTGATACATGTACCTGAAACTGGCATTGCTAAAGTTTCGATACTAGGTCATTTGTCTGCTGCTCTACGCGTAATAGTGTTGTGAGCGATTTGAAACAGTGACTGCCAGCGGGAAACATGGTGTGATAGATATATGTATATATGTATCTTTAGCTACCATGTACTTACATAGACAAAAAAAAGAAGAAACAAGTACAATGTTCTTATTGTGTTCATGTTGTATTACAAAACACTTGCTGCTATTGAGGTGGGATACGGGTCAGGTTAGAGACAGGTTTGGGGATATGATTAAGGGTGGGTTAAGGTGTAATGGATGGCTCTATATATTTATATATATATATATATATATATATATATATATATATATATATATATATATATATATATATATATATATATATATATATATTATATACGGTGTTGTTAAATTCTATAAAAAGTATTTAAAAAAATACTACTACAGCAGCAAAAGCAGTGAATGTCCTGATTATGTGACACACACAAGATGCTCAGGAAAACACAAGCGTGCTTGAATGAACAATAACACAGAATTATGCCAAAATGTTTGTTTTGTTGAGTATTCTCAATCTTAAAGGAGTTAAATAATGTTTTAAATGAACTTACAGACAACAAATATTAAAAATATGCTGTATTTAAGTTGTTTCCACTTTGATTTGGTGAGATACTGTGAAATTATAAAAATTGGCAGTGGCAAGTATAAATAGCAACTAGATTCTATTTACATGATATGATGAGATTTACTAAGAGAAAATAGTGATATATTCTGTTATCACTATATAAAAGAAGCAGTTCTTTGCAATATTTGTAAATAGTAATTACATGCAATTTATTCTTTATTTTGACAAATACATACTGTTTGCACCTTAGTATTGTTAGACATTAACAGGATGCAATAATAACAGCGTGTAAATGATAATTTTTATTTCAATTATTAAATGGATGCCGCCGTAAAGGGACACTATAAGCCCTCTCTACACCTACCTCTAACCCTACTCAAAAATGCTTTTATTATTAATAAAACATTTTTGGCACTTTATTTCCACTTTTCGAACATTTTCTTAATTTTTATTGAAAGTAAATGCCTTTCCGATGTGATTTGTGATGAGAAAATGGAGAAGAGCAAGCTCTGCAAAAGGCGGATTCTAACCTGTGTTGTTCGCGTCAAAACGTTTCATTAGCCATACACTTTACTTTTTTTTAATCGATTGACCGCACTAATTAAAACAAAATTGATAGTCTGAAGGTATAGGTATAGCACACTTCAGCAGATCACTTAACTGCAGAGCTCATGGTAAGTCTCTGAAAGGTTTATATGGGACAGTACCTTGAACAAAGCTTTATATGCTTAAAAAAAACAACAACAACTTCTGAATGAAGAAAATGAATGGGGTTTTATTTTTCGAATGCTACCGCTGCGCTCTACTGCAGTAGATGATAATATGGCAGCTATGACCTGTCAACAATTTTACTGAACCATAAAGTACAAGCATACGCTCACCAGATAAATATTATTACTTCTAGATAATATTTATATTGAAGAGAAAAGTTTACTTAAATTCTACTTTGTGAAAGTCTCGTGTGTAAACAGCACAAAATGTGTGTAGTCAGATTATTTTCAACATCTATTTTAGTCATCAAAGAAACTAAATTATTGTAGTTGTTAAGAACCGAATCCCACTCCCCCAAGATTTACACCCCGAGGACAGCATTCAGTGTGAAGAAAACAGTTCATGCATTCTCTATGAATGACGTATTGAAAATAATCCCATCCCAAGTGGGACTTCAGTTAGCACATAAGCAGGACCAATACGCACTTCCTTCTCCCTCCCTCTGTGTTTGTGTCTCTTTCCTGCACTTGAGCCGCATACAAAGAAAGGAATTAAAAGCAATGTTGGTTTGGAAAGCGTTCCCAATTCTGTACACCAAGGATTTGGCTAGATTGAGCAAATTCAGCGAAATAACTACTTAAGTCAGCAATATGCTTGTGTCGGAAATTCTTCAACATTTTTGGTTGTGTATATTCATGCTTGAGTGTTTACTTTGACCACGGCGTTAACATGTATTGTACCTTTGATTCTTTCATTGAAATGAGCTGGTACTTCGATAATGCAGAGTGATCGCCATGCATCGTAGGTGGTCGTTCATATTGACAGCATCTGAAAAAAAAGACTTTTATGTGCATACAACCACATTACATTGACTATAAATACATTAATCAATAGCCTACGAACCTCAAACATACTTAAGCATTCGTAAATCTCTAAATGAAAAAGAGTTACGTTTTAGATGCTGTCAATATTATAGCATATACAATCACAGAACCCTTTACTTTGCATACAAATGAGATCCCATTGGATATCTTTAGAGAGAAAGACGTGGCAGAAACACTGGCCATCTCTTTAAGAGCTCTCACCTCTCTTACTCTCTCCCATGGGCGAAGATACTGTGAGCACAACACCCAATCCAAACCAAACCAGGACACTCCGGCACACCTTCACCGCGCGGCTGGCGGGGGGTCGGGAGGGGTGCGGCAATGATTTGATTAATAAAAGTCAGAAATTTACAGGCAGAAAATAATCTATAGATGTGATGGAGTGGAACATTTCTCATCAAACTGTGAAAATTCTCAGATCCCAGAAGAACCGCGGCTCGGCAAAGTTCCATCTGCGCAAATACGAGCTCTGAGGAACACAGACTTGAGCTCAAAATGAGAAATTTGATGGCACGCGCAGTGAGTGTCGCAAACCTAATTTTAACATCTGAAAGTAGATTGAATACCTCCATTCATTTTTGGATAATTTAAAACGCTTCAGACCGACTCGTTTTTTTTCACAGGGCCAACTCCCCTGTGCAGCCTCTCCAAATTGAAGGAGAATCTAAAACAATTAAACGCAGCAGCAATATTAACCCATTTTCACACCAATCTGAAAGGGTTTCACTCTTTTTCCCCAATAATTTCAAATGTACTGACATTTCATTATATTACATTTGTTTTTGTTTTTCTTTGAAAGGGTGAAACCACAGGTAGTTAAAGGAATTAAGTTACAGGTTAAGTGTGCAAAACTAGCAAAAGTAAACTAACTCCCCTGGCTGAGGCAGAGTTATTATGTCCAGCCTGGTCAAGTGCTAGAAACACTACACATTTTGAGTACAATATAAAACAGAAGCAGTTTGAAGTTGCTGTAAAATATGGCATCTAGTCTAAGGTCTATTATTTACACAACCATTCAATGGTTGTCATTAAATACATATTTGAAATAAAACAAATATTTGTATATTTATTTATTAATGTATTTATTAAAATGAACACTTTTACTCAGCAAGGACACCATTTTAAAATAAATGCTGTTCTTTCTGTTCAACAAATAATCCAAAAATGAATGCATCACAGTTTCCCACAATAATATTAGCAGCACAACTGTTTTCATCATTGATAATAATAAGAAATGTATATAAAATCAGCATATTAGCATGATTTCTGGACGATTATGGAACACTGAAGACTGGGGTAAATATATTGGGGTATATATACACTCACCTAAAGGATTATTAGGAACACCCTACTAATACTGGCATGATGGATCCAAGTTCTTGTTCTGTTTACGCCAAATTCTGACTCTACCATCAGCAGAAATCGAGACTCATCAGACCAGGCAACATTTTTCCAGTCTTCAACTGTCCAATTTTGTTGAGCTCGTGCAAATTGCAGCCTCTTTTTCCTATTTGTAGAGGAGATGAGCGGTACCCGGTGGGGTAGTCTTCTGCTGTTGTAGCCCATCCGCCTCAAGGTTGTGCGTGTTCAGGCTTCACAAATGCTTTGCTGCATACCTCGGTTGTAACGAGTGCTTATTTCAGTCAAAGTTGCTCTTCTATCAGCTTGAATCAGTCGGCCCATTCTCCTCTGACCTCTAGCATCAATAAAGGCATTTTCTCCCACAGGACTGCGGCATACTGGATGTTTTTCCCTTTTCACACCATTCTTTGTAAACCCTAGAAATAGTTATGCGTAAAAATCCCAGTAACTGAGCAGATTGTGAAATACTCAGACCGGCCCGTCTGGCACCAACAACCATGCCACGCTCAAAATTGCTTAAATCACCTTTCTTCCCCATTCTGACTTCAGTTTGGAGTTCAGGAGATTGTCTTGACCAGGACCACACCCCTAACTCTATTGAAGCAACTGCCATGTGATTGGTTAGATTAGATAATTGCATTAATGAGAAATTAAACAGGTGTTCCTAATAAGCCTTTAGGTGAGTTTGTAAAATAAATAAATATATATATATATATATATATATATATATATATATATATATATATATATATATATATATATATATATATATATATATTTTTTTTTTTGTTGTTGTTGTTGTTGTTGAAAAATACAATATTACTGGTTTCGAATAAACAGCATTGGTGAGCATAGAAGAGACTAGATACGCATAGGTAGATACGCTTCTCAAAGGTATCCGCAACCTGTTGAATAAATGTTGAATGTTGGTTGAACTATTCAACATCCAAGGCTTAATCCCCTAAAACTAGCAGTCTAGACGTGACATGGCATGGCCTATAGACTCAGTGAATACTACATTAGTCTAGGGAGACGGAAAAAGAGGCCTGTGCAGGAAAAAAAACACTACGAGATGAGAAACTGTCAGAGAAATCAATGTGCCCACACTTGCACACAGATCTCCAAGTGATCATTAGTTTGTATGCGAGCTCAGTCTCTATAAAAGACCTTGAGGATCCTTATTGTAATTCCAAATTGCTCAGGCAGGTATATTTATTTATATTTGGAAAGGGGAGCGGCAGCAGTCGGAACGACCCTTAACTCTCAGATACCCCAGCCACCCTGCAGCCACCTAGTAGCTGGATTACACAGATCTGACAAGTATGCCCAGCGCTGTCAGATTTTGTGATGTCGGGAATCTATTGCTGTAATTGACAATGCGTTGAGATGCTGAAAAGCTAATCATTCCAGATCACCCTTCTTTTCCATGTCAGCTTCCCGTAAGCCTTGCAGACAATGGCTAGAGGGCAGATAGTCAAGTGCGGTGAATCGTAACCGTTTATTAGCCAGATTCGCTCAATATGGGGCACTGATGAAACTTTCTGCTCATAACGGTTGTGGCTGAATTATAATTTGGGTCTAATTTAAATCACTCCATAATTAATAAAACTTTTAAAAGGCAGCATCGGTTACATGATATGTTTTCAGAAGGGTTTGTTTTATTTTTGTCTTTTACATTCCGACAAATATACAATGGTGTTGGTAGACTAGATGATAAAATGCTGACTCTCTAACCAATCATTTACTTTGACTACTTGAACTTAGAAACTTAGAACTTAGTTACTTAGAAACATATATATATATATTTTTTTTTTTAAAAGCAAAAAGCTTAGCATAAAAAATCTAGATGCACGATAGTGGCAGCAAATCTAATCGTCTAATCTTGATGTGGGTCTGGCTTGTCAGGCTACAAAAAGAGCTATTAGTGTGCATGCAAAGTTGTTGACCAAAACATTACAATTCGGCCCAAAGATAGGGTTGTAAGATCCCTCCAATGTGCTATAAACAATACCACAAGTCAAAAGTATGTGCGTAACTGTTATTTCATATAAAAATGAACTCAAGGTGAGTAAAAGAACAAAATACCTTTGGTGAAAGTCTTAAAAAATACATTAATTCATGCCTTGATTTGTTCATCACTCAGTATCTCTAGATGAGAGCAATGATATAAGCCTGTATTTTTCACAATAAATAGAAATGTTGAAAAAAAAGCAATGATTCTGATCTACCTCATTCTCACCTGACACACACACACACACACACACACACACACACACACACACACACACACACACACACACACACACACACACACACACACTCTCTCTCTCTCTCTCTCTCTCTCAGTTCGGGAGTTTAATTTCTGTGATAGGCTTCAGTAAGCAAATGCAAATGTGTTTAATGATTTGCATCACTAGATCATTTCTGGGTTTAATATGCTTTGGTATTCTGGTCAAGGACCCAAATTTGATTTGGAGGCCTTTGCTAGCTCCCAAAGACAGACCTAATCGCATATGCCATATTAGCATGGGCCAAAATGAGGAAGAAATTACACAATAGGTCCCCAATGATCAAATCATTCCACACGTAGGTTACTCCATGCTACCACAGCTTATAAACCTACCACCACCGCTTAATGCAATTTTATTCAGCTTGGAGCTAAATTGTAAAAATTCACTCCAACTGCACTTTTTATGAGACACTGTTACTGGGAGTGTGCTCACAATTGCAATTTGCTTAAAGGAATACCACCCAATAATTGTGTCATCATTTACTCACCCTTATGTCATTCCAAATCCATGTGACTCTTGGAAAACAAAAATATGCACATTTAAGCATCTCGTTCACATAATAGAAGCAAGTAACGAACATGCTGTAAAGGTACAAATAGAACAAAAATATGCAATGAGCAATGGTGACATTATACCTGCAGAGATGCATGATTTTTGAGACCTGCAAAGAAAGAGAACAGTAAGTACTGTCTGTTCCTCACACTATGATATTATATGACTCACTCGCAAGACTTAGGGAACGTTGTATAAGCTACTTTTATGGTGTTTTTCCCCTTTTTGAAATGACAAATATGTTGAAAAGTTGCCCAACAATAACACTATATATTTAGAAATATAATCAATATATGTATAATCAGCAACAATGCACTGCAGTGATCAATATATATAATATACAATTCAAATAATCCTAAAAGAAATATATCACATTTACACAAAAATATTAAGCAGCACAACAGTTTTCAACATCAATAATGATGTTCTAGAGCAGTAAATTTGCATAGTGGAATTATTTCTGAAAAATCATGTGACACTGAGACTTACGTAATGATCAGCTTTTATCCCAGGAATAAATTACATTTTAAAATATATTAAAGGGGGGGTGAAACACTGAGTTTCAGTCAATCTCATGTCAATCTTGAGTACCTATAGAGTAGTATTGCATCCTTCATATCTCCGAAAAGTCTTTAGTTTTATTATATTTATAGAAGAAATATGGGCTGTACCGAGTCTTTCTGGAAAAAAACGAGCGCCTAGAGGCGTATCGTGTGGGCGGAGCTAAAGAATGTTGAGCGCACACAAAGCGGTGACGTCCTCAAGCGTGGAGAAACTCATGGCTATCGATCTCAGCTAATATATATGATCCAGAATCAAATTCGGAGGCTAAAATAAATTGAACAGGAGAAACAGCAACAGCAGGACGTTTGTCTATGTACTGTATTTAGTGGCCTGTCAACATTTGTGTAGTTTATGAGGACATGATTCGGTTTATGGACTATTGTATGCGACTAAACATTAGTAGTAGCAGGCAAAACGGTTTTGCACGTCAGACTAGTGTACATAGAATAACAATGGAGTAACGTTAGCGCATTTGAATGACGAAACATGCGATCGTGTCGTTTACTGATGTTTAATCATGTGACGATAGCCAACAGCACAGACATTTGAAGCAGTTTTATTCACCGGCTGCTTCCAAAGCAGGACCGAACCTTTATCGCTAAGACCGCTCCGTCAAAAACACACTTCTTTGGTATGATTTGGTGAAGTCCTGTGGCAGCAGTGACCGTGGAAATCCACTTTGCGACTGAAGCGATGTTGTGAAGCTTCCCGTAATTTCTGCGTTTAAATCGGTTCAAATGCAGCGCTGCCTTCCCGGAATGCTGTGCTGAAGCGTTGAAGTCGCTTGATGTCACCCATAGGAATAAAGTGGAGCGCGGTGCGGACTATAACGACGACTGGATCTGTACCTGAGAGTGTTTATGGGCGTGCATTTCCTCTCTCGCTCTAGTCACGCGCGCGCGCACCCTACCGAAGAAGAGCCCGTATGGCCCATACAAGGACCTTCCGATCTATTAACGTCAAGCCGACCCATACTCGAAAAAAACTCTCCGAAACTTGTGAGAAACCGGAAGGAGTATTTTTGACACAGAAATACTCCATCAAACGTCCAACATTACTTTTTGAAACTTTGTCTATGTTTAGGATGGGAATCCAAGTCTTTAACAGTGTAAAAAGCATTTCAAAATGAAAACAGCATTTCACCCCCCCTTTAAAATAGAACACACATTTTGAACTGAAATAATATTGTGCAATATTAATATTATTTTACAGAATTTTTTTATCAAATAAATGCAGCCTTGCCTTGCAAAGGCTATTTATTCCCCAAAAATATTCAACCTTAAAGTCATTATAATAACAAAAAAGGGGGGAGGTCAGGATAGATTTGGCTGTTTTTTTTTTCTTTCTGAGAATACATCTGGAGTCACCCAGTGGATGGTAAAGTGCTCTGTTTTGGTTACAGAAAGGTCAATTGTTAAAATAGACTCCATCTGACATTATGTGGCTAAAGGTGTTTTAATTAATCATTGTGAAACTGTCAGAGTGCAGCGAGTTAACGAGCTACTGAGGCCCAACCCGGGGCTCCCTACTGAAATGAATCTGGAGAATCCATTTTGACCAAGTCTAACTTACAGCACATCATTTTCTAATGACCTTTCTGACACTTTGTTCACATCAGAAAAGATCCGCAGACATCAAAATATGAAAATTTAGTTTTACAGATTCTGTTGCTATCTATTTATTATTCCTTGTGACATTGCTCCATTGGCAAATCAAACATTATAGAAATATGCTAAGTAAGCATGATACATCAGCCATGTAATTTTTATTAACCACAGCGTAATGCATACTTAATGTCTGTTTTTTGCTACATTGACTTAGGGTATGGATTGCTTAACAAACATCATACTGCCCTTTTATAATTAAACTGAAATAATACTGATTAAAATGCCATGCAACACCCTTCTTGAGTTTGTTACATTAGTTTGGATCATTAACTCTGGAAAAGCTTATGTTGACAGACATCAGGAAGGCAGTAATGGAAAGGCCTGCTCCGACCCCAG
This sequence comes from Pseudorasbora parva, assembly GCF_024679245.1. NCBI lineage: Eukaryota > Metazoa > Chordata > Actinopteri > Cypriniformes > Gobionidae > Pseudorasbora > Pseudorasbora parva. The sequence continues at coordinate 36,612,959 of NC_090192.1, read as the reverse complement.
AGCCGTGACGTGCTATAGCTGAAATATGGAAGAAATAGTTGATTCTGGAAATACTTCCACAGATGGTACGTGGTTCTGGCGGACATATGAAATGCCACATGGCACAGCTACGCCATACGTAACTTATGAAAGCAAACACACGCGTCTGACACTACATGAGAATTCACAGTATATACCAACTCAGAGTGGAATAGCTGTTTAGCTCAAGCACAAGCAAATTAAAACATGAATTTATTCAGACACAATTATGCAACTCACTGTCATTGGTCATCTATCTATCTATCTATCTATCTATCTATCTATCTATCTATCTATCTATCTTATCTATCTATCTATCTATCTATCTATCTATCTGTCCGTCCGTCCGTCCGTCCGTCCGTCCGTCCGTCCGTCCGTCCGTCCGTCCATCATCTGTCTGTCTGTCTGTCCATCTATTATCTGTCTATCCATATATCTATCTATAAACCAATCCATCCAACCATCCATTTATCATTAAATCTGAATTATTTTTTTAAATGTAAAACTTGGTGGTTTTTAATTTGCTTATAGTCTATAGAGATATTGGCTGAAAGATGAGATTTTCTCCAATCTCTAATCATAGTTTTTCATTACAGTAAAAATAAAGATTTTGATGTAATGACAAGTTGAGGGAAATATTATGCTAAGTGTTATGCAATTTTACCAGCACACACACACCCTCTCCTCATATGTCACAAAAACATGCCCACACACACACACACACACACACACACACACACACACACACACACACACACACACACACACACACACACACACACACACACACACACACACACACACACACACACACACACACACACACACCACACACTTAATGGCCCTAAAATATGCATCATATATCAAGATAATGAAAAATATACATCTAACAAACAAACAAACAAACATGCAAGTGTAGAAGAAAATGAAGAACCTTTTGAATGAGATGTTTTTTGTGTGGTTTTCTGCATGCACAGATTTGTTGTAGGCCCAACAACAGGTCAACGGGAATCCAGAAGAACACCTAATCACCACAGAGAACAAAGCAGAAGGTTGAATTAGATTTACACACTAGATGCATCTGTCTAGTCTGATGCCACACCAATCATAAAGCTGTACAGCGACTACAGTAAGTTTGTAGTATCACCAGCACACCTTTATTACAGCCCTCTCGCTATTTCCAGCGTCCAGGGACAAATAAAACTGCTGAGAGAAGATGATGTTGGGGCTGTGGATATACAGGACCACGAGTGTGTGTGTTTGTGTGATAGATGGGGGGAAATGTGCATGGTTCAACACTATCACAGTCATTACACATATCTGGCCGGTGTAGGCAGAAAAGCAAAAAAGAGAAACCCTGCACTTTACATTGTCACTAGAATCTCTGCTTTTTAACAAGACTGCTGGGTGGCTTCTAGCACAGACCATTTATATTGCCCACCTGAATAGAAGGATCCTTATAAGGAAATCAGTTTGGATCTGTTGGAAATACACCTAGAAGCAAGAGAAGAAGAAAAAAAAAAACAGCCAGGATATGATTTGTTTCGGCATATAAGCAGCATATCGCAAGACCAAAAAATTGTAAGAACACGGCGGGAGACCAGAAACTAAAGGGTGTATTAGTCTGTGTGTTGTTGTTTTCAGTTCAGGGGTTGCTTTTATTGTTGCTGTGATACCATACAAATCACAGCTATATCACAAAATGTCCCCGGTCAAAATTGGCTGGAGGCAAGTGATATCTCCGAGTAAACAGTATATGAAGACCATATCTTAAAATGATAGATCACCTCATTTTCTGTGACAGAGGTCTTTCCTGCCACAAACATCCGTCACTGAAACTTCACTTCACAGAGAGAGAGAGAGAGAGAGAGAGAGAGAGAGAGAGAGAGAGAGAGAGAGAGAGAGAGAGAGAGAGAGAGAGAGAGAGAGAGAGAGAGAGAGAGAGAGAGAGAGAGAGAGAGAGAGAGAGAGAGAGAGAGAGAGAGATTCAAAACCTAGTGAGCTGATTATATAAGGAACATTTTAAGGCATCAGTTACTTTTGGTCAGATTTTTTAGCACTACATGTATCCTTCAGCAAAAAGGAATCCAGAATGCACTCAGTGAGCTCAGTGAGAAAAAAAATTAACAATAAATAATCAGAGATGGGGATAAAGTAAGAAAACATTTTGAAAAAACATACATTAAATCATGTTCATATAAACTTAACATTCAAGTTAACATTCAACTATTTAACTACATTTCCCTTTTTGCTCATAATCTGTCACTTTTTTTTTGAGGTACTATTTCTTTTAAGATTATGCCCAAGTATGCACCGATACCGTTTTTTTCAGAATCGCTTAAAATGTCAGAATGTTTAAAAATTCAATGTAGAATTTCTAGGCCTCAGTGTGTTGAACAGATAATCACTCTTTTGTGTGTCTACTAAATCTACTACACAGTCTACTAAATACAGGCAACTTTATTATAAAGACAAGAAAAAAAAAGATTTTTTATATATACATATATATATATATATATATTATATATATATATATATATATATATATTATATAAATATATATATATACTACTGTAATCTAGAAAAATCTTCAGTGCAAAATAATTGCATAAAATCTAAACATTTAGTGATAAAAAAGAAAAAAAAGTGGGGAACAAATAAAAGTGAATAAGTGCAGCACTAAATCTGGTAAAATGCTACACATTGCTGTAAAATACTCTCATGAAAAAAAGTAAACATATTTATAGAAATAGGGCCTATTATACTAAGGAATGAAAAATTTAAAGAAATTTATTTTAAATGTATACCACAGCTTTTTAATAAGGCAGCAACATATTATAGATAGGGTAGAACAAGAAAAGGCTATTACTAATATTGTATTGCACAAAAGTATTTTAACATGAAAGCAGCACAAAACGTGCAGTGCTCCGTCCTCATTTAAAAGTTCACAAACACAACAGGCAAGATATATCGATGCGTAGTCTATCTATGCAATATTTTATTGAGACTTTTCTTGTAACAGTTTCAAATTTCATTTACCGTGCGTGCGAAGAACAACACAGTCTCTAGTCCAGTGTTGTAATCTTACAGACACCCAGTAGAAAACAACACGATTTAGAAACAGCAATAAACTCCAGTGAGAGTTTATTCAAAACCATAGAACGGTATCTACAGATCAAGCATAATAACAGGGACATTGAATCGTCTAAGAGATTGTTTCATCGTGTTGACTGACATAACCGAGCATGGAAAATGACTGACAGACTGGAGGGAAGCATTTGCATGAACTTAAATTTAATGATTTAAATATTCATCTGTACCTTATATTAAACTATGGAATGGCTTCAGAACACTTAATATAGTGCACGAAGAAGAGTTGATTATGCTTTATAATGTTTTTGAGCCTTTTGTGGGGCACTGGGGCTTAACAATAACACAGAATATTATACACACAGTATCGGATTTCGATCGGTCCTTTCTGACCAATACCCAATTTGGGAAATAATGGCGGTATCGGAGCTGATACCGATAGCGAGTATCGGATTGGAAAAATCAGAAAATCATCATCAGAAAAAAGGAGCAAAAAAACACATGCATGATCTCAGACACAATTAGTCAAGTTCAAATTAAAGAGCACATAACACGTTCTTGCTACCTTGCCATCAGAATCACTGCAAATATTGGACAAATGTCATCATCCAATGAAATCTATCTATTTAAATCCGAGCCAAATTTCACAAGCATTCTAGAAACTTGCAAGTGTCCAATTCTTCACCAGCTAAAAGAGGATCTTCAAATTATTCTGCCTTCTTCATCTGACACATGCTTCTAATTCAATCTCTCTGACAAGCTTCAAAAGATGATTTCTTTTAACTGATAGCAGCAACACTAACTGTAATAAAGATTTCTGCGTCTAATGAGGCCCTGAAGGGCAGTGTCAGATTTATAGATTTATTGAAGTTCGGCAACATTATTTTCAGGCCAATAGACTCCCTACTTGACTTCTTGTGCTTACAATGATTTGGGACTGCTGAAAAAAAAAAGGGCCACATTCTGTTTACAGCGCACACAGCGTTTGATGTATGGGCCGACCTTATTGCAAATGAGCACTACATAATTGTGTAGGAAAGGGAGGAAGGAAAAACACATCAGAACCGTTTTTCATTTTGTTCCCGTATGAAAAATTCAAAAGACTGGAAATCAAGGTTCAACGAGTTTGGGCAGGATATTATTTTCCAATATTTCGATCAATTTATCTGTCATCCAATGCTGGCGAGTGAAGGCGGCAGCAGAGGCAATTTAGCCGGTGAGGTCTGAGGCGGAGATGTTTTTAGAGCTCCGTGTCACATGCTAGAAGAGCGCAAGAGTCGTTTGATTTCTGGAGTATTGGGGAGAGATCCTGATATCAATCACTCAGACTTACTGCCAGCAAACACCACTTATTTCCAGTGTGTTTTCCTGTTTAGGTGGAATTTTGAGGCTACAGTGGATCACACAGGGGTTAAATTATGTATGTATGTTGACATATATGAACACATAAATGCCCTGTATGTCTATTATGTAGGCTTCTAGTAATTCTACCTACTTTCTAGCTATGTTCTTACAACCAAATGACTGCACTTAATACATGCACAAGTTATCCGATACTGTTATCTGATTTCCCTGATATCAAAGTGCCATCATTAGATTATGTGACAAACCTTAAAGGGACAGTCCACCCAAAATGAAAAAATCTGTCATTTACTTATTCTCATGTCATTCCAAACCTGAAAAACCTCCTTTCTTCGCAACACAAAATATATTTTGATCCCAGTGACTTTCACTGTATGGACAAAGAACATCTTATTTTATGCTTCACAGAAGAAATAACAATAGCTGTACACATTTTAATGCCTACTACAAACCTGCTTGGACAAGCCAGGTTTGAATCCAAATAGCCAGTACACGCACACATGCGACTGCATGCTAATTAAATGATTTAGTCACCGGTGGAAAGAGTACTGAAAAAAGCATACTCAAGTAGAAGTACGGTTACTTGTCAAAAAATATAGTTCTAGTAGAGTAAAAGTACCTGTCCTAAATACTACTCAAGGTAGGAGTAAAAAGTAGCCCTTTTAAAAGTACTCAAGAGTAGTGAGTATGAGTATTATGCTATGAATGATATTCCACTTTATAACCTGCAAATTTAAAATGTAGCTTACTCTTTTATGGATGATTCTCAGTAATAATAATAATAATAATAATAATAATAATAATAATAATAATAATAATAATAATAATAATAATAATAATAATAATAAAACATGAGATCACCAACAGTATTTCAATATTTATTTGCTATTTATTTTTATTTTTGATTGCTAGCACTAAAATACAGCCATGTAATATTTTGAGAAAGCAACCAATAACCTGGTCACATTTGACAACCATTCTGTGGAGGTTTTCTTGCAGTTAATTAGGTATAATTACCTAGTAAGCAGTTAAAAGGTTGTAAAGTGATGTACATTAACAATTTTACGTAAAAAAGAGCTTCTTTCTTTTCAAGATGCACTCATTGTACTGCTTTAATTTCAATGGATGTTTTTTTTTTTTTTCTGTAAAAAGAATAAACTTAAGAAATCAGAATTGAGTAACTCAAGTTTCGCCACTGATTATTTTCGCTTGCAATTAAACAAATAAACCTGATTTTTTTACATTAGAATACACAAATCTAGCAGTGCCGATCTGTTAATGCCTAATGCACTTTGAAGCCTGGCAAAAAATTAAGCTAAATGAAGTGTTTCAAGCAGATGGCACCGTGAGCTTGTACAGTGCTAACAGAATACAGACCATTTGTGCGTATATTAGAAAATGTAATATTCCGCTGTAAATTTTTAGTAATTATTTTAGGCAATTTCAAATACAGTTGCCAGCAACAACCCCCTTTCATAAAGCGCGCGTGCTTTTGCTCTAAGCTCTTCTCTAAGGTTGATTTGATGGTAGTCACACGCGTGTGCCGCATGGAGTCACAGGACTGATTATTCATCTTAGCCAATCCAGTTGACAGGAAAAAAATAAACATAATGTAGTGATGGCAGGGCAAAAAATTGGGCGAAATTTTTCGATTAATCGATTTTTAAAATCTGGTCGATTCAGAATCGATTCTCAAAGGCCCCGAATCGATTTTTTTCAGTATTTATTTCCACTAACATTGAACATAAGATTAACGTAAATCTAATTACTAGTCTTCTCCACTAAATGTCACCCATTTGCCTTGCATGATCTTACAATTCAGTGTTTAAATGGCAGCTTTTGGTGCGTTGTCGCCTTTTATAATGCTGAGGTGAAATGCTGTAGTAATACTAAAAATCTGCGGAACCGTTTGATGTGACAACACACACACAACCAAGCACACAACTGCTATAAATAATCACATACACGCGAATGCTTGCCTTGCATTAGGATCAAACTTGAGCAGTCACTTAAGCACGTACGTTAGCCATTATAGACATATTCAAATTATATTCCATATACAGCGCAGGATCAATAATTCAAACCCTAATAGCTTATATTATAAACAGATTTCCTCATAGTTAGTCCACAGTCAACTTAAGTCAGCACGTTAAGGTATTGTTGTCTGTTACCACGACAACTACTCAACCATAGACTAAAAAAATAATGAACGCATTTCTCATGTATGAAAAGTAAATGCACACATGAGCGGCAAAATTGCAAGAAAAGCTTGTCGTGTACTGAAAATTGCTATAAAAAAAATCATCCAATATCCTAGCTTTTTATGTTTTAGAATAAATATATCAAAACGTCCATAAAATACTTCTCTGATCATTTTTTTTTTTTTTTAATAAAGTTGCATCAAAATTGTATTTAACAATTGTATGGATTTGAAATATAGAGATGCGTTCTGTTTTAATGTACTCAGGTGTACCTAAAATAAAAAGTTTAACATACATGATTGTGGCTCTTCATTTATTTTTAATTACCCACTTATGTTCACTGTTCTTTTTTATAAATACCTATAGTATTTGTATTAAATGTATATTCATTTGAGTTGAATCGAGAATCCAAAATCGAATGGAAATCGAAAATCGAATCGAGAATCGAAATCGAATCGATTTGAGGACTTGTGAATCGAAATCGAATCGATTTGAGGACTTGTGAATCGAAATCAACTCGAATTGGAACATCTGAATCGATACCCAGCCCTAGAAAAGAGCGCAGTAAAAGTACCGATACAGCAATTCAAATGTTCTGAAGTAAAAGTACACTATTTTTGAAACTACTTAATAAAGTACAATTCCTGAGAAAAACTACTCAATTACCGTAACAAGAGTATTTGTAATTTGTTACTTTACACCACTTGATTTAGTAATGTGGCAAGTTGGAACAAACCAAACTTGTTTGCAGTATTTTGCTATTTGGCATAACTGTATGGATATGTACGCTTTAAAGGAGCTATATTCAGATCTCATCTGCAGTCTTTATCAGTGCTATGACATGCCATAGTAGATGTCAGCACACATAAACTGATGAGATTAAAGGCAAATATGACCTTGCATCATTTATCCTCAGGACAGAAAACGCAAGCGTGCGGATGCAGGAGGACAGCCATGACGTTGTGTTGCTCCCCGCGTACGTCTGTTTGTGCTTTCTCGTCTCAGGGAAATGGAGGGAACCAAATTAATTCGGTCCATCTGTGTCATCTCCTGTAACACATGTGAAAAACTAATTAGACTTTCAAGTGTTTCTTTTAAAACAAACATGACCTTACAACCATCAAATATGAAAATGTTCCGCGAACAACACAAAAAATGCATTTAATTGATTAATAGAAAAATGTGTTTTGATACAACCAGATTTAAATATTCCAGCATAGGACCGTGTCTTATTAACATAGCACGCATAAACAATAAACATGCCCCTCATTTGCATATAAATATAAACAATTCATTGGCGTATCAGGATTCCAGTCACACATACACGGTGCTATCAGCTTAAATTTCTAAGTGGCAAGGGCTGACAAACAATGATTATTTTTTTTATAGGCTAAGGATTCGGCTTTTTGTCTGGCTAAAGCTACCCCTGATTTTATGCACATTGTTTTTAGTTAATGATTCTCAGCTGCTTGTTGTGCCTCTGATAGCATGAAAACCTACCATATGCTCCGCCAAAAGACAAATGATTAGCAAATGAAATTCTGGACAGCTGTCTGACTGAAAGTGTTTGGTTGATAGCATTCTGCTATCATAATTAGCTTAAGCTTTGGGTTAATTAACTTTCTACCTGGATATGCATAATAATAGCTCAAAGTGTGCGCGTGTGAGAGAGAGACGGGAGCGAAAGAAAGAGAAAGCGCACAGCTTCCATCACATCAACAACCGCGCCAGCTTTTATTCGCCATTTCAAGAGCATATTAGAATTTAGAGAGTGATTAATCCTGGGAATATTGCGGAATACAGTAGATTTTATTTGCACGGTAGATAATGCTGAAACAATCGGAATCTATTATATGGAAGAATGCCATTTTCCAGTCGTAATTAAAGTTTCTGAAAGCAATCACTGATTTTAACTGCTTTTGTTGGTGGAGAGAGGCGCTCTGCCAGGCTTGTAAGGAAGAGACGTACAAAAGACGCCTTAAAATGTGACTAAAAGAGGAGCTGCGCATATCATGTGTTCTACCAATGTAAAATATGTTCAAGCATATCAATGATGTGAGCCTTTGTTAGTGTCACAGAGCTGGGATTGGCATTGTTGTGATGTCGAGTTTCTTTCCTTCAAACTTTCTTCTCTTTTTGTGCTATCTAGCATGCATTCAAAAGACTGCTTAAAGGGAATTTTGTTAAGCTCTATTGACAGCATCCAGGACATGCCTATAAAATAAAGTACAGTGTACAGGGTAACACATTACAATAAGGTTGCATTAGTTAACATGAACTACCCATGAACAACACCTCTGTTCAGCATTAGTTAATCTTTGTTAATGTTAGTTCACAGTGCATTAACTAATGTTAACAATATTGGTAACACTTTAGTATGAGGAACACATATTCACTATTAGCTACGATTTTTGCCTCAATAAACTCCTAATTTACTGCTTATTAATAGTTAGTACGGTAGTTTTTGTAGCATTTAAGTTTATGTATTGGGTAGGATTAAGGGATGTAGAATAAAGTCATGCATAATAAGGCATTAATATTTATAAGTACTAATAAACAGCAATAATCCTAATCCTAGCAATAAACAATATCCTAGTAATACGCATGCTAATAAGCTTAATAGTTAAAGGTGCACTATGCAACTTTCCGTCCACTGGAGGGCACCTATTCAAAACAAAGGCGTAGTTTGATGACGCCAAGTGTGAGCGCAGTATCTTGGGACATGTGGTCTTCACCTCACAGCCGGTGGAAAATAGGACTCGGGCAGAAATCATGTTCATGCATGCGGTTATTAACGTTACTGTAGTGTAAATCAGAGCAGGACCGAGTGTTGTGGACTTGAGCACAGCTGCTGGAGCGATTGTTAAACAAATACCTGCCTCGCGAATACCGGGACTTTTATTATGACGGGACCAGTAGCGTACCGTGGGGTTTCAGTCAGGGCCTTCACTAATGATCAACACGCCCCACGCCATAACAACACACACACACACACACACACACACACACACACACACACACACACACACACACACGATCAACAAGCCCCACGCCGTCGCCATAACAACACACACACACACACACACACACACACACACACCCACGTTTGTTTTTGTGACATATGGGGACATTCCATAGGCGCAATGGTTTTTATACTGTACAAACCGTATTTTCTACCCCCCTACACTGCCCCTGTCCCTAAACCTACCCATCACAGGAAACATTCTGCATTTTTACTTTCTAAAAAAAAACTCATCCTGTATGATTTATAAGCATTTTGAAAAGTGACATGGCCAATGTCCTCATATTTTACCCTCTCCTGTGTGTCATAACACACACACACACACACACACACACACACACACACACACACACACACACACACGCAAAATACAATAATGCACTGTACGCAATACTACTACGAACTTTGCTTTCATAGTGTTCGTTGGGAAGGGGGCAAGCAAAAAGTACACGCGAGACAAAAAGGCAATTTGACTATTTATTAATGATACTGCACTCACGTGTCACCGTTTAGGCAAATGGTGAAAAGAATCAAAATCAGCTGGCACAAATACTCTTAAACAAACAAAAATACGGACCAACAGAACATCCAAAGAAACAGAAAAAACACTGCTTGTTAGCTAACATTACCGGCTTGACATCAGGATCGATCATTCGCACGCAGCCTGTCATTCGCGGCGGCCATAGTTTATTTCACACAGAATTCTCACAACCCGCAAAAAGTTCAGACGGCTGATGACATCAGCAGGGGGTAGCACACCGACACATCGCTGGGCCTCTGGGCCGTTCTATCACTACACATCAAATTTTGATTGGCTAATGACCCACGTCAGTCAAAGCTATGGTCCAATGGAAAATAGCAGCTTCAATGGAAGGCAAGCTATTCTACTTGTACTGGTCCTCGGGGCTGTGATGCATTTAGATGATGACATATGGAAAATACACCAAAAATAAATACATTCTTTCTGGAAATATAATCGTAACTATAAATAAAAAAAAAAAAAAAAAAAAAAAAAAAAAAAAAAAAAAAAAAAAAATATATATATATATATATATATATATATATATATATATATATATATATATATATATATATATATATGATTTTGACAGGGCCAGCAGAGAAGGCCCTGCTGGCCCTGACAGCCCACCACTGGACGGGACAGGACACATTCGCCGGGCGCCTGCACTGATCCGCTCTTCCGGTTATTATTTTGCAGCTCTGTTCATCATATTAGATACATTTAAGTGTGTTTAAAATGATGTTATGACGTTACTCTGTGCGTTCACTTGTTCACACTGCTAAGAGTAAAGCGCTTCTGCCAAATAAAACCCGAAACCGAGGGTAACGCAGATCTGACGCAATTGACAGGCGACTCCCACAAACGCTATGCTGAAACGTCCCTGTCCTTTGTTAAAATAGCAATTTTCTCACAATTTACAAATAGTTGGAAACATCTGGGATATTGTAGGTACTCAACTGAACAAAATATATAACACCGGCCTAGTGGTTTTTTGATATTTTACTGCAAAAATACTACATAGGGCACCTTTAATAACTGAACCCTAAAATAAAGCGTTACCTAAATATTTTAATAATGCATTAGTAAATGTTGAAATTAACATTAACAAAGATTAATACACGCTTTATAAGTGCAGTTCATCATTTGTTCATGTTAACTAATGTAGTTAACTAATGAACCTTACTGTAAAGTGTTATGGTGTACAGTAATGCACTAACAATTAGTGATGCATCGATTTTAGGCCGAAACAGTTTTGAAGGGGCAACGTCATTGACTGAAACAATGTTTAATTTCTGCTTCTATGATGACGTGTTTTGACCTGGTCAGCGTCTATTTCACACACTCTAAAAAAATGCTGGGTTGTTTTAACCCAATGTTGGGTCAAATATGGATTAACCCAGCAATTGGGTTGTTTTAACCCAGTAATTGGGTTGTTTTAATCCCATGGTTGGGTTAAATATTTGCTTAAAACAACCCAATCGCTGGGTTAAAACAACCCAACTGCTGGGTTAGTCCATATTTGACCCAACATTGGGTTGTTTTTTACTCAGAATTTTTTAGAGTGCACACACAAAATGGAAAAACTACTTGCAAAACCTGAATGGTGAGTTCAATTATCCAAATTTAATGAAAGTTTAGGGTTATTAAAACTTTAATTTTGCCTTCTGATGTATTTCTTTTTTTACTTTGATGCATCACTCCTTCCAATGGATGTATGGGGCAAGGCAATGCATAGGTAAAGCCACAAGAGTGAAACAGTATACATAAGACTAGTGTGATTTTTTTTTTTTTTACTGACCTGTGCAGTTACATAGAGTTTTTTATTGTTGTATTCCAGTCAGGACCATGTAATTATTGGAATAAAAGGAGGGATTGTTACCGGCTGGTTCATCCACCCCAAAAAATAAATCCCACCTAAAAAAACAAAACAACAACAACAAAAAAATAAAATAAAAGCTCAAATAACACAGCTCTATGAAGAACTTAAAAAAAAAAAAAAATACAAACATAACACAGTGCTTGCTTTTAGTTGGTGTTGACTGATGAATTAGCACATGGTTTGTCTTAAAGCATATTAAAAACACAGCATAGACAACACAACATTAAAAACTAGATTTTCACCACAGGGGGTGTTTAAATTCTACTGGACATGATCATTCCTCTGAATTGGACAGGTTTATTATGTTTTGAATGCTCGTTAGTTCGGTCATGAAAATTCAAACGCTCACTGTGACTCGTCATTCATAAGGCAGCTTCCTCGTGTTTTCTCTGACGTACCGCAGGTTCATTTTTGGGACCTTTGCGGTTTGTAAATCAATTTTCAGAAGGCAAAGGGGAGGCCCACGTCCCTCTTCGCTCTTGTTTGCATGATTTACCAAAGCTCACAGTAAGAAGCTTGTCATGTTAAGGGGACGCTGTGGGAACGCACAGGTCAGCGGGCTGGATTGTGAATTTTTAAGAAAAAAAATGGGGTTTACATGTCCCAGTGCACCACAGATCCATAGAGCTTGAGATCACGGCTCTTAATTCGCCAGAATAATTTGTGCTTGTGAACAACATACTTAAGATACACTGCCTCCTTCTGAAAGAGAGGTATGAAAGGTGAGAGAAAGAATACAAGAGAGGGAGGTAATATTTCATTTCCCACCAGAGAGAGAAATTGTGTTCTATAGTTTGTTGTTCACAAATTTCTCTCAAGCCGGTTTGTCCTGGATCAATGTGTCTGCAAGAACTACCTTGGTCAATTCATGATAATTTCATTGGACACTCAAAATTACATTTCAACAGATGTCGGAAAAACACTATTTTTTGGGACGTGACGAGATCTTGTGCCACAGATAACAAAGGAACAATTGAATGGGTTTTCAGAAAAACAATAACTTGATAAATGTGTAGCAGTTAGATATAGCCCCCAAAAAGCTGAAAATAAATTTGCAAATTAATTTGCATAAAAATTCCACATATCATATTATCATATCAGACATAATCAGTATATGCATCATACATATTTACGTATCTTAATGTAAAATATGATATAAATAAAGAACAGCCTACATGTTGGTCGCTGCACTCCCGAGACGTGAGGACACATCAGTCAGGAGACGACATCCCATAATATCAATGCGAGTTCTTAAAGTCCTTCTGTCTGTCTGCAAAAACCTACAAACCCTCCTGATTCATTAAAACTTCAGTATATTGCAAGACAGGTGAAAATGTCACTTTTATTTATTCTTCTCTCCTCATGTCTTTCTATTCCGGTGAGTTCAAATAAATGTCACAACTTGCATTCCGGTATGCAGGAGAAAGCTACGTTTAATGACTTAAAAGTAGCTTAAAGATAGGTGTGTGGTCACAGGAGGCTGTGCCATTTAGTGTACTTTAAATTTACATATCGATTAGTGTGATTAGCACCCGCTCGACTCCAATGCACCATGGCAAACGCCTGTAATTGAACATGTGTGCTGACATTCATTTTGTTTGTCTTTGATTCATCTTTAATAAAGCGCTCTCCGCGGCTCCAAACACTCTTGACTCGGGCGACCCGGCTCTCCTCTCTGTTTCAGAGTTCTCATATGCACAGTGTCTATGAATTTCAAGCTCAGTCTTGCGGGAGCTCACCTATGCGTGCTGGAGATTTCATTTACCCGTAAACCACCGTCGTACTCCTCTCTCTCCCTCTCCCTCTCTTTCTCTCTCCCTCTCTCTCTCTCCTTTTCCCTGGCCGCTTGAGACCTGCATGGATTTTACAGGACCACACAATCATCCAGAGGAAAGCCTGAAATGCAGCCACTCTCAGGGACAATATTGCCTGCAGTGTGGGCCTGACCCATGATGCAATGCAGAGGCCTTAAAGAAACACCATTTTTCTGACTGTCAAGAAGCATTTTAATTCTAAATTTGTTCTGGCCTCTTTTTTCCCCTCATGACTGTCATCACACTGATTAGCTCAATTGTAAAACCTAGCAAACTTCCAATCTTTTAAGGGACACAAACAGTATTTCAAAAGGTTCTCACATATATTGTGTAATTTGGTAGAATAGTTTTTGTGCGCAAAAAAACTAAATAACGACATATAGTGATGGGCTGATTTCAAAATAATGTTTCGAACCGTTAGGAATCAGCGAATCAATTCATGATTCAGATCACGGGAATTTGAAATCGGCCCATCACTATACAAGTCGCCATTGGACAAAAGAAAAATATTTTCATTTGTGTTCCGAAGATGAACGGAGGTCTTACGGGTGTCGAATGACATTAGGGTAAGTAATTATTGACAGAATTGACATTTTTGGGTCAACTAACCCTTTAACATTTCTATAAGTAGAATCTCTTTTTCTTCTCTATGACTATAACATTTTGTACTCACATTACAATGGAAATTACAGAATTTGAAATCCCTATTTAACTATTCCCTGACATTGTTCAATGAGTGTGGAAAGCCTTAAATGAAGCAACATTTTGCTTTCTACTAAGATTTTGGACACATTCTGAGGCAGCATAGCATGCAAGGTAATCCCAGAATGCACTACAATACATCCAGAATTGTTGTGATGACTATAAATACACTTTCTGTACTGTTCATTAAATACATTTTTTTAAGTGTTTTGATATTATTTAAATACTTTATTAACATTTTAAAATTAGATTTAGGTTTTATTCCAGTAATTTTAAAGTATTTTCTGTTATATTTATATTTAGCCTTATTTTATTCCTGTTTTAGTTTAGTTTAGTAGTGAAATTAGTACTTCAACTAATTCCATCGAAGTGTACATTTTTAATTTATTCATATTTTATTTTAACATTTTAGCTTACAATAGCTAACAACACTGACAGATTTAATTTATTTGATATTTCTCAATATTTGTGTAATGTGTTATTAATGTCTATTCAATGATCACAGCATTAGCTACATATTAGAGATACAATTAATATTCATATTATTATAATTGTACGTCGATTCTCTGGTACACTGGATGCTGCCTGAGTAGGCCGCTCCAAATCAGTCCCTTTTAAATTCGGATGCTGTCTATGAAGGGCGTAGACTGCAAGACATCTCACCAGCTCACTAACATCTGGTTATTCGGATGTGGATCAATATAAAACAATTTCAACTCTTAGCACAACACTTAAACTAACTAGTACTAGAATAAATGTTAATCATAGAGCGAAACAAACAAACCAAGCATTAAATAAACAACAAATAAACATTTAAAAGTTTTCTTTCCCAGGGTGCTGCATGCTGTTTACTGCGGTGAAGCAGGATAACAGTTTCCACTAAAACAAAACTCTAACAGAGCTGGATAATGCCTTCCTCTGATATCCTTCAACTAAAGAGGGATACGTGTCAATTATAATGGCAGTCGGCGCTTAGCTCTTATCTGCAGCAGCCACTAAACATGGATTTGGAGAGCAGCTTTAGGAAAGGAGGGGGAACTGCCTTTGCACCCAAAACTCAGGGGGGAATTACAGTAATTTCCCATCAACTATGAGTGTGTAAGTGCAAGTGGGTCTTAGCTTTGGGTTCGACTGCTGGTATTTGTGTATGTTAGAGATTACCTTCCCTTAAGAGTAATCAAGGTGTGAGCCGGTGGGGTGGGCCGTACAGAGAGCGCATTACGGAGGTCTTCGCGGTGGGATTTGTAAGGCAATTGTGCTGCTGACAAGGGCAAGACTTAAAGCAACATGCCTGGATTCCTCCCCTATTCACGGCATTCTTTATGCGGCCCACAAATCTGGTGTCATTAACGCTGTCTGTTAGCGCAGGGACAGGAGGTCCTGAGAGGACACGTTCCCTGTCCAGGTCAGCTGCTGGGGAACAATGGATGGACGTGTCTTTATTAGACTGCGGTCTGCGGTATTTGAGCTTGGATCATCATGTGTTTTATTAGAGTAAAGATCAGGCGAATCTCACCAAAAGACTGTTAATATTTTTTGCACATTAATTAGGCACATATTGCCCTCAAATTCTCATTATTCTTTAGAAAATAAAGAGAAAAAGAGATAAAATATGTTTTTTCAAAAGGTATCTGTGCTTGAACCAAAGTTGTAGATTCATTGACAAAGAAATTGCTAAGAATTTCCAATATTTAGATACATTTTTCTTTAAACGTGGTCTAACAATTAAATGAAGACCATTTTATAAATAAAAGATTATTTGTTTGACCTGAGTCTGACCTGAGTATTAGGACCACTATCGAGACAATTTATGTGATTATTGTTTCATTGATAGAGTTGTATTTCATATATTTCAGTGTAAAGGTCTGGTAAAGCCTTTTTAACCATTTTAGTGGCTAAGTATGCTAACGGTTCATGTGTTTACGATCTTTAAATGATTAACCAAACCTGATTCTTCCAACAGGAATACTTGATTCTCTATCTTGAGAAAATAATCCGCGGGTTAACCTGGTGTGAAGGGTCACAACCTGCAGCTCCAAGTCCGTTTCTCCTCTAAATAATCCCGGCTGTCATTCATGGATCTTCACATCTGACTCTTTCCCAGCGAGCGGCATCACCTACAGTCCATCACACATCCACTGGCCGCCTGAAATTTCAAGTGCAGAAGATGCAGAATTAGAAACATGCTTGATGTTGCAACACGAGTGAGAATGGTGGTATGCTGATGACAGAACAATTCCATTTTTGACAGTTTAATTTGCCCTCTCCTCTTTTTTTTCCAATGGACAAGAGCAAAAGGAGAGCGAGAGCCGAACCTTCTGCCCCCTGCACAAAGTGTGTCAAGCGCTGGGTGGCAAAAAAACTTGACACTCTCCACCTGAAACGATCAAAAGAAAATCGAATATATCAAGAGTGGTGATGTCACATAACCTTATATATATTACACAGAAAAAAAGGCTACACTCAGAATAGGCCTGACAACTATTATGAATCTAATATCATAAAAACTAGACGAGCGAGCGAGAGGTGGAGTTCACAGCTATGATGGAAAGAGAGAATGAAAGACGGAGTGTCAGTGCTGCACCATCAAATCCCACAGCGCTTCAGAGAAATGCATACAGTGGCCGTTTAAGAAACTGCTGGATGTTTATCAATCTGTGAGTGATGCAGTTGCTCTAGACGGGTTATTCACCCTCTAACAGGAACTGAAAAGTGGAAGAAATAACACAAAAATGATCTCCAAAGTTCCAGGACTAACTTCCATGCACATTTAGGGGAGAAACTAGCTAAACACTAAAATGTTTTTACAATAGCAGGTTTCACAGAAGCTATTTGAATGAGGATCATAATCACCATAGACATGAAATGTGCACTATGTAGTATTTTTGCAGTAAAATATCCAAAAACCACTAGGCCAGTGTAATATATTTTGTTCAGTTGAGTACTTACAATATCCCAAATGTTTCCAGCTATTTGTAAATTGTGAGAAAATTGCTATTTTAACTAAGGACCGAGACGTTTCAGCATAGCGTCTGAGCGAGTCACCTGTCAATCGCGTCATATCTGCGTTACCATCGGTTTTATTCTGCAGAAGAGCTTTACTCTTAGCAGTGTGAACATGTCACAGCAGCGCCGAGCAAACGCACAGAGTAACGTCATAACATCATTTTAAACACACTTAAATGTATCTGATATGATAAACAGAGCTGCTTTACCTTTATAATCATGATCGGAAAAAGCAGAAGTGCAAGCGCACGGCGACTGTGTCCTGTCCCGTCATAATAAAAGTCCCGGTGTTCGCGAGCCGTGTTTTTTGTAAAACAATCGCTCCAGCAGCCGTGCTCAGCTCCACAACACTCGGTCCTGCTCTGCTTTACACTACAGTAACCTTAATATCCGCATCCATGAACATGATTTCTGCCTGAGTCCTATTTTTCACCGGCTGTGATATAAAGACCACATGTCCCAAGATGCTGCGCTCACACTTGTCATCAAACTATGCCTTTGATTAGAATAGGCGCCCTCCAGTGGACGGAAAGTTGCATAGTGCACCTTTAAGGGGTAAAAGTCCCCACGAATATTTAGAAAGGCCCACATCGCTTTTTGCTAGGATGACAAAAGGAAAATGTTACATATTTAGTCTGGTCTGCCTCAGCGGTTTAACAGCGCTTGTCACTGTCAGAATGAGTTATATAGGAGTGCGTTCTGCGTTTTAGAAGTAGCTAAACATTTTATATCTGACAACTGTTGTACGATAAAAATGTTCAGCGATCAAGTGATGACATTTGTCATGAAAAAAATAAATAAAATAAAAATAAATAAATAAATATAAATATATATATATATATATATATATATATATATATATATATATATATATATATATATATATATATATATATGGTCCCCCCAGGTTACGGCAAGGTAGTACAATTGGTGGCCATCTTGGAAGCACCTCAACAATTACTCTGCAAAGAGTAAGCAATCACAGTTATCTACAATTTGCACATGGCTTGCTGATCAAATTTTTTTTTTATTCTCAGTGAAAATGTCATTGAATGTTTTCTGTTTAGTGTTTACATATAACAAGCTACTATAAAAATGAATGTACTGCATCAACACAAACTGTGAATTTTCTTTTTACTGTGTACTACAGTACTGCCTTCATTATCTACTGTTGAAATCTGTATATGAAGCTCAGAGTGATATACATTGAGTTTGACAAAACAGTCATTCAAATAAAGTATACAGTTTTTTAATTTGTACATAAACATTTCCAGGATTGACTGCCATGGTGAGAAAAAAGAAAAAGAAAGAATCAGCTCAAGTGTTAACAAAAAAAACTTTTTCTATTTTGGTGACACTGCCCAATTGACTAAGGTTATGAAGAATGAATTAAATGTGTTTGGTGAGTTACTACATTACAAAGACATTCAGTAGAATTGTGATGTCCCATAAGTTACTGTATAGTATTAACAGTGATCAGCGATGTTTTTGCCTTTTTAAATGAAAAGGTATGATTACATGTTTGCATTAAAATCCTGTTCTTTCACACAGACCCGTCTTTTGCTATTTGAGTTTGACATTACCAGCGTCCCTAGAAGGCAAATGTGTAGAGTAGCAGATGTAGCGCTGATGTAAGTCATCACAGCTCTTTTGTCATATCCTTCCCTCCCCCCCGCTATCCGGCTCTGGGTTAATTAGACCCGCGAATGTGCGTGCAGGTTATCCGGGAACACTTTCCCCTCTGACATTTACCCACTCTCCAGCCTGAGGAGCATGTTTGATATGGGGCCCGTCTCCTCCGACCGGCCCCTTGTTTGCCAGGCCTGTGGAGCGCTTGAATCTAATTGAACCTCATGAATAGAACAGAGGTGTCAACACGTCGAGATCTGGGGTCAAGTGCTCAGGGTGTGACTTTATCACACATAAGCAGAGAGGAGAGCAAAAAGTGCAAGCTAATCAATCTTGGCATACCAGATAGAATGAAAGAGGAAAAGTCAAAACATAAAATAATTGTATAAAGCAAATAGGCTAAATGGAATAGAAACTAGGGTGAAGTGCAACTTAGAAAACATCACACTAAAAGCAGAGCTCAGTATTGACATCATGAAATCATACCTGACCTATTTACTTTCTTAATAAATTATACTGGTCTTATTATGCACGATCCAGCAATGCCAATGTTTGATTATAACTTAATCTACCTCTGAAATGAGATTTGTATTTTTTTTCTGCTGATGTACCTGAGACCACACAGGCTGAAAAATATGTAATTTAATTCATTTCACATTTATTATATAGCTCTTTTCAAAAAGCATATCGTTTCAAAGCAGCTTTAGAAAAATGCATTATTATTAAACTGCTAATATGCCTAATATGTTTTAATCAGGAATTTTACATACATTGTCTTTGCAAAAGTTAAATGTGTCTTTAAAGCCAAACCATTGAAAGCATTTGGAAATCATTGCATTCGTTTCACCATAAAAAAATAAAATATTTCAGAATGCAATGATTAGCATATATATATATATATAATTTTTTTTTTTTTTTTTTAATTGACTGGATTGAGTTTAAGGTTTAACTAAGCCCGCGCTTTCTCTGTGACGTAACGTCACCGAGCAGCCCCGTCAGATGCATCAGGTCTGTTTGTTTCCTTTTACTTGATAATTAATGTCAAATAATGTTAAAATAATTCATCCTTACAACCTATACATCATTATACACTTCAGCTTTATTATATTTAATATGTTAAAAGGATGCTAAATTAAAACAGGCTTTATAATGAAATATAGACACCTACCTGTTAAATAATCCCATCCTGTCAGGCGTTTGTTTCATGAAGGTTTTTTTTTTTTTTTTTTTTATCCATTTGGGGCTTTTAATCCGATAATGTCGATGGATGTCCGTGAGTTTAGTTATATCATCACTCATGCCTTTTCCCCACGTGTATTTTGGTGTATTTTACAGGTCCGTGTTACCAGATAGCTCTTGAGTTGAGTTGTCATGGGTGTCCAGCGAAGAAGAAAGACGACGATTAGGATAGAGCTCCCAGGGCCAAAATGGTGCCAGAGGTGAGGATGCCAGTGATTCTTTAATATGTTGATTTAGTGACTCTTTCTGCAGGGTACGTAGTTGCGCCAGTAGATGGCGACGAATGTTGATTGTGTTTTTTAGGCGATTATTTTATCGAATCATTCACTCTGTGCGCATGCGCGCGCGCGCACACACACACACACACACACACACACACACACACACACACACACACACACACACACACACACACACACACACACACACACACACACACACACACACACACACACACACACAAAGTTCACTTAAAGTATTTTACCAAAAATAGATTTGAATCACTTACAAATGAAGCAGCGCCAATTCAGGGAATGCCAGAAAAAAAGAGGTTACTTCATACACTCTCTGAAGTTTTAAAAGTAAGTTTTCAACAGAGGATATAGTTTTAATCTTGTGAATTGTTGTATTTGCTTTTAGCTTTCTGTGGTAATTCAACGCTAACTATACATTTGTCAATAATCCACTGAAGATAAAAAAAAAAAAAAAAAATGCAAGATGAGGATGAAGAAACATGAATAGAGCCGTTGGCATCATATCTGACACGAGACTATAGAGATTAAGTAGATTTTCGTTGTCTCCAATTTCAAAAATAAAAAAGATATGATCTTAAATGTTTCTTAAAAAAGAGGTTTAGATTTATCATTCACAGGTTACAACTAGAACAAGGTTAGGTTTGTTAATTTTCATATATTTAATGTTTAATGGCAAAGGTTATGCATCCAATTAAAAGCACATAAATCAAGTCAGTCACATGTCAGTGACATTCCTACGAAAACTTGAAAGGAGACAAAATGGTTCACTTGAAGTGAGGATAAACTTGTTTTATGAAACCACTGAAATTCAATTTTGAAAAAGAAACGATTGTTTCTTGTTTTGTTGGGTCTCCTGGCTGGACTTGATGTCCAATGTAAAATCTCCTGAAGCAAAACCATTTGAGAATGACCGTTTTAATATATTCAGGATGCATGTGACTTTTGCTCACACAGCCAAAGTTAAGCAGTCACTCCCACCCCGGTGTGGTGTTAGGGACACTTTTGGCCTTTTGCTTCCCTGGCTGTCAGAGCACAATCCCTGCATACTGACATCAAAAATGAGAAAGAATGGAAGTGAGTTACTTTTTCTCCTTCCCTTCACTTGTTCTGCAGCGTTTGTTTTTCTGGCAGCTAGTTTTAACCCAGCCTCTCCTGTCATTTCTGAGTTCAGTGTCTGCTGAGAGGAGAAGAAAAAAAAGAAGGATGGTTTGGCCCGTTGTACTTGCTCTTTTGACCCCCATGTTGTCCATGAGCAGTGAAGGAGAACTTCTGACAAGCGATGTCAGGAGTGACAGCCGATCTGGTCGGGTTGAACGGGGACGTGGAGCAGCAGCATTTGATTTTGGGGCCATTTTTGAAGCCGTCTGTGTGTGGGGCCACACCTGCCTCAGGGGCCTGTGCTGACAGAGAATCACGTGTGTGTGTGTTTGTGTGTATACTCGTCGGGTGCTTATGCTAAACAGACGCAGAGAAGCCACCTGCTCTCCTCTGACGTAACAGTCTACAGTCCAATTGTGCTACATCACACATTCATTTTACATTTTCAACGCCTTCACAATAGATGCTGCAAAATGGAAAATCTTCGAAAGCATCCGGTAATATTGAAAACATAGTGATGTGGAACTTAAATAACTTGTCTGTTGATAAATGAGGGGTGTCAAATTTTGTTTGTGTGATTCAGATTTTGCTATACTTCTTTTGTTGTTTTGTTTTAACAAACATAAGATATGATAACACATAAACAATATGTCAGAAAGCAAACTAAATATAGCTAAACGAAACGAGTCAACAAAGAAATTAAATAAAAAAGCCTATTCTGAAAATAAATAAAAAAGAAGAGAAAAAAAAGTAAAAAAGATTTTGCTATACTTGTGTGGGCATTTTTGAAGTGCTTTCACTTTGTCTGTTTATGGATTAACAACATTGTAATTTATAAACTGTACAATATAAACTAAATAATGAACGTATTACCTTATACATAGACTGAAAGCTGTATGTTATGGGATATGGGTAGCATTATATGGATTTAGTTATTTGAATTTTGATTCAAATAGTGTTTATATAAGACATTACATTAGTTATATCATATATTTTGACTTCTATGTCATGACTTTCACATATTTTTAAGAATACAACAAATGCGAATTTTGCATTGAGAAAATACAGGCAATAAATTATTTCTCAAAAAATATGATTTGGATTACTTTACGTCATAATTTGCATTATTAGTTGAAGGGTAAATGCAAATGTTTTTATTTTACGGTTTTAACCCATTGTTTATTTTATAAATGGACACAATTAAACTATTTTTTCTGAAGTATGCTGTATACAGTATGCTCTAAAATCTGGAATGTGAAGTTTTATTGACAATACAATTCAACAGGAAGTTTCCATTTGGATAGTTAGTCGGCATATGTGTGAATGTGTTGGTTTTGCTCTTTTCTTTAGTTTGTTGGAGGCAAGTTGATTAAGGGTGATGTTTTAACAGTACTAGGTTGCCTCTAATGCAAAACCTGGCCTGGTGACTTGGCTTTCGCATAGTGGATTTTGGCATTCGATGAGTTTATAGCAGCATTATAATGGGATACAGGAGGAGACAGACAGAAAGAGCAAGAACGAGGTTGGTCACAGCGAGTGGTTACACAAGCAGGCACAAGTAGAAGAATTGTGACAACCCCCTACTAGCTGTTTCTTACACACACACACACACACACACACACACACACACACACACACACACACACACACACACACACACACACACACACACACACACACACACACACACACACACACACACACACAGCTTGCAGCTCCCTAAATCCCTGAATGAGTTCAGATATATCTAGTTTCCTCTTGAAGAGGAAGTTAACTGACTACATTCGCTACCAACTGATCGAGCTGCTGGCCAGGCACCATTTTAAACACAAATCCTAGTGAAACATGACATTTCAAAATTCATTTCCTATTAGTTTTTCCTTAAGCATAAAATAGAGGCCTTTTTATGATTTTGTGGGTGACTGCACATTAAAAGAGCCTGATAAAGTCCGAGCTCTCTTTCTTCTCCCTCTTCTCGCCCTCTATCCTTCCCCTTGCCTTGTCCGTGGAAGCTGACCCAGTGTGCCTTGGTCTTTGTGGCGTATTAAAAGGTCACCGTTGCTGGCAGCTCTTAGCACTTGGCAGGACTCTGTGGGCTTCGGTGGAGCTGTGAAAACCAGTCTGTCATAATTCCTCCACACAACCCCAGCACTTCATGTGGAAAGGGCCTGTCACAAAATATGAACCGCCCTGCTCTTTGTTTCGCTCTTTTTTTTTTCGTTCTCACATTTCGTTTTCTTTTCCAGCCCTGCAGTCAAATGACCTACAGCAAGGGAAAAATTGTGGGTAAAGGATATATGTTAGATTTACGGTACTGATAAAGTAGCTTGTACTGACAGATGGAGAAAAAATAAAATATACGTCTGAAAATATATAGTTAATGAAAATGCTTCAGGAAATGTTACGAGTTGTTTCACAGTGATATAGAAACTTTAATATATTTTTGTGATTTAGTGTGTCGAATGAATGCTTTCTGAGTTAAAGGGTTAGTTCACCCAAAAATGAAATTGATGTCATTAATGACTCACCTTAATATCGTTCCTCACCCGTAAGACCTCCGTTCATCTTCAGACACAGTTTAAGATATTTATTCCCAGAGCTTATGCAGTCTCTGCACACTTTACTGTCCATGTCCAGAAAGGGAATAAAAACATCATCAAAGTAGTCCATATGTGACATCAGTTGGTTCATTAGAATCTCTTGAAGCATCAAAAATACATTTAGGTCCAAAAATATCAAAAACTATGACTTTATTTATTATAGTCTTCTCTTTCGTGTTCCTCCAAAAAGATTCAAACGGTTCATGAATCAGTGAATCGATCATTGATTCGGGTCGCCAATGTCACGTGATTTCAGTAGTTTGGCAGTTTGACGTGATCCATGTCGATTGCATACGACATTAGGGTGAGTCATTAATGACATAAATTTCATTTTTGGGTGAACTAACCCGTTAAGGCATTCTAAACACAAACTACAACAGAATTAACAAATATAATAAATAATAACAAATTACACCAAGTAAAATAAATACTTTTGGAAAGTTGCTATCCTGCACTGTGACATGCTATAATTTGTCTAAAATGCATTTTGATAATTATTTTATAGTTTTGCATGCAGACTTTGTGACCTTTTTGAATACTTAGTTGAGAGGCAATAATGTTTGTTTAAAATGCACTTTAAATTTTTTTCCCCCTCAGGACCAGTAGTGATTTTGAAGTAAAAAAATTGCAAAAACAATTAGACATTCACTTGTACATTTATATCAGTATTAACCTAAAAGTCATAATGTTTATTTAAAAGAATAGAAAAGAAAAACAAAAGTTTATGGGCTGTTTTTACGTCCAACTTCCGTTTCATATTGTGATTTTCATATATGCTATATTTGTACTATGCACTCACTATAAGTAAAAGTCATATAGCGTCAAGGATTGTCTTCCTTGTTGACTTTCTGATAATCAGTTGTAGATTCAGCTTTATTCACACCATGGATCTGACCCGTCTGATCTTTGTCACTTCATTTGTGCTTTACCGAACCAAAGGGCCGAGAGTATTCATGTGTGTGTTGCGCATATCCCATTCTTTTTCGCACCTTCCCTCCGTCAGTGTTGTTTCCCAGTTTTTCCATGACACCCTCTTTTCCAGCCTTCTCTGCGACTTCATTTGCACGTGCTGTACATTTCTGAATCCATCAGCAGCCTCTTTTTACCTCTGACTCTCTGTCTGTCTTTCTCTCTTTCACCTTCTTGCATACTACATTAAACCAGGTGTCACGTCATTAAACACCGCTCCTCTCCGTTTGTGAAAAACGTGACCCCCATTTCCCTCATTTTTCGCTCCGAGAAAGAGGTGCCAACAGAATAATTAACTGCCGTCACATCGGTGTGCGCACACTTCCTGTCAGCGTTTCGTCCTAACAGGGTCTCTATCCTCACGCTAATGATGTCATTCAGAGAGGGAAGAGTGCGAGAGAAACCTGCTAAGAGTTTACAGCATGTCACGTCTTGTAAGTGGAAACAGTTCATCTCAATGCCAACACGTTTCGCTGTTTAACATACTAATACGCACCCCGCGATTTGCCGTTATTAAAAATGATCTCTTTTTAGATCCGTGCGCCGGCCTGGAAAAATATGACAATCATTTTGTTGGGTTTGGCTCGTTTAATCGGGAGGCCGCTAGCTGATTTGATTCAATTTGGTTCCGGCTGTAGTTCACTTCCCGTGACAAGCGCTGCAACGGCAGAAGGAGCGACGGAGAGAAGGATTGCGCTTTGCCGTATACATGCTAACCTAATTGCATCTCAAATGCGCAATTCATTCCTCATAGCCATGGGCTTTTCATTCTCAGGGCCCCGAGAAGGAACAGGAGCAGTTTATATGTAAACTGGAGTCTCTGGCTTTATAAAGTGAATTTCAGCAGCAAATAATACACTCCATATCAAAATTGAGAAGGGTAATAGGAAATTGATTGTGACAATGCAATATTAGAGAGCCATCTCCATAATATTTTATTTATCATAGTTTCCACCTTTTATTGTCAGGGGACCGCTGTTTCATCTTGCTCTGCAAACTGCAGTCTGCAGAGATTTTGACCTCAATATTTTCACTTAAATGAACATACTGTGCAAGGAAGTACAATTTTTCTTCTGCTGCTGGTAAAGTCATGCATAAAAAAACAATTCATTTAAAGCATCTAAATATTTTCAAATTATGGCTAGTAAATTTCGCCACTGTCTGATACTCAAGGGAGGCCTTTTGAAATGAACCTATAATTCAATTTAAGGCCTGTGTATTTCAGTCTTTTATGGTGAAAGTAATTTCAGGCTTTCAGTTAAATTGTTGCATCAGATTCGCACAATGCAAGTGATAAGTGTCATTCGAAACATTATGAAAATTCGTTCTTTCATTGGATTAACAACGTTTTCTTCTACCGCCATATGAGGTTTTATTTCCTGTATCTGTGTTTAACATGATTTTTCAGACAGTGAGACGGAAAGAAAGTCCTTTTTGAGCAGTAATGAAGAATTTAAGCTTTGTGTCTATAGTAAAAAAATGACCTTTAAAATGAAACCCATCCTGAGAAATAGTCACTGGAGTAAAATGTGTGACAACTAACCCCAACCTCTGTTATATAGATGACTGCAGCCGTCTGTTTCCTGTTTGTTGTGATACGACGTGTCACGCCTGGACCAGATGTTTCATGCACAGTGTCATTGTTTCAGAATCACTCACCGTTTCATAATTGTTCTGAATGCATGGGAATGCAAGTGATGTGTTTCATCGTGAGTCATGACATTGGCAGACATCTACTGTTTGTCACTACGTGGTGTGCACGTTTATCATATGGCACTCATTTGCCAAGATGCGTAAATACACCCACACATCACGAACAACATTGCACTTAGATCAGGCAAACAAAACAAAAATTAAATGAGCTTTCTTCTGTGAAATTCAATTTAACTTCAAAGTGACTTTTTGGACTTGACTGTGTAACTTTAGCACACGTTTATTTATACATTTGTGTAGACGCTGAAATGGAAGCTTGTTTCTGACGCAATTTAAAAGATCATTTAAATTTTTTCTCTCACGATTTAGAGTTTATAGTTTATATATCATACTTGGGAGATATAAACTCGTAATTGCGAATTATAAATTCCAATTCTGAGGAAAAAAATGCAATCTGACCATATAACTCGCAATTGCTCTGAGACAGAAAGTCTGAATTGTGAGATAAAAGTCTCAATTACCTTTTATTTTTTATTCTGTGGCAGAAACCAGCTTCCATAAATATGTACAATATCAGTGTCAAAAGCGTATACAAAATAAACTACTTGTTTGCCATTTTAGAGACTTGCAAATATTTATTAATTAATTGTATTAATTTTTTTTCTTCTAAAAGATTTTTGCAGGTCATATATGCTATTATTATTGCATGTAGTATAGGCTACAGTTTAAACAGTAGCTCCATTATGGGTCCCTGGTTGCTTCTGGAAATGTTAAATTAATTAACGGAGTCACCAATATCAGGTGACCAAATCCTGTTAGAGAGGCTGAAAGATTCCACTCTCCTCAACACAATGAAAAGTGCAGTTTTCACGCTCTCTGCCTTTCCATCCGGTGTTCTTCTGTCTCTCCATCAACAGCGAGGCACTTTCCAAGCCTTTTTCCACTTCTGTCCCTTCACTAGAACACCCTCGATATCTGCTTTTATTGATGTCGGAAAGTGTAAATCACGTTCTCCTATTTTGTCATTCCAGTCATTTTAGTCACTAAAGGATTACTTCAAGTGACTGAACTTGGCTGTTATCTGTTGGAGTCAGCGGCCAGGTCATCTCAGGGGACAGGAGAACAGGTCCCACTGCAGTGACCTGATCACCATCCAGGCCCTTGGATCCAGCTCGCTAGTCATTTCTGACTGATGTGTGCCGGCTGTCACCGAAACAGCACTTAACAACAACAATGCCATTCGGCTCTGAAGAGAAAGAGAGTGAGGGAGATTGAAATGGACAGGGTTGAACATCCCCTAATGCAAAATTTATAAAGTTTTGAGGGTTGTTGGGTTTTAAAGCACCAGATTAGACCTGATCTACCTTTGGTGTCACTGTGAATTAGAGCTTTTAATTTCGTGCTGGAGGACACAAAGAGAGCGAGAGACAGAGAGAGAGATGGATTGTCACCCACTGTATCAATGTGTCACCTCTCACTAAAACAAAAAGCAGAAACAAAGGCCTGATTTAAGCGTGTTCGATATCCCCTAAGCCCTGACGAACAGAAGCACGTGCTAAATTATTAAAACGGTATTAATTCTCACGTAGTTAGAGTCTGTAATGCAGGGCTTTTTTTCTGGGTTTGCATACATTGGCCCTGAAAAGTATTTGGACACTGAATCCTGAATTGTATTGCATTAGATAACAATCTATCAAAGAAAATTGCATCGGCAAACAAACTTACTTTATTTTTCTTACTCATTTTACTTTTAATCAGCTGATATTTAGTTGACCATCAGATAAACCGGTAAAGCTTTCCATTTGAACATCATTTCACAGTTGTGGCTCAAAATTATATATATATATAGTTTTTTTATTATTATTATTTGTATTATTATCATTATTATTATTATTATTATTATTGAAAACATATGCCACTTGATATTTTATATTTTCCTGACTAATGCAGTGGCTCAAGTGTCCAAATGTTTAAGAAATGTAAAAGGACGGTTAAAAAAAAAAAAAAAAAAGTTCCTCCCTGAAGATCTTGATCTGTGTATCTAATAAACAGCAGCTATTTCCTCTCTTTCTTTCTCTGGCTCGCTTTCTGTTTTCTCTGCCTTGATTCATTGAGTAGAAAACACAGTCCATTGAGTGGAAAATCAGGGGGAAAAAAATCCTGTAACTGATAATGTTGGCTTGGACCGAAATAGGTTTACTCCAAAAATTCCCATGTCGAATGCTCTAAGAATCGTACATAAAAACCGGCCAGCTCCTGAGGGCAAGCGTGAGCATCCGGCGTGCTCGTACGCAGAGCCGAGACCAAGAGAAGGACTCAGTCTCTCTCTCTCTCTCTCTCTCTCTCTCTCTCTCTCTCTCTCTCTCTCTCTCTCTCTCTCTCTCTCTCTCTCTCTCTCTCTCTCTCTCTCTCTCTCTCTCTCTCTCTCTCTCTCACCACAAGCTGCAGTGTTGTTATTTATGATGACTATGCAGAGTTTGTAGTGTTTCATCTATCAATAGATGTACTAAACCAGCTATTATGGTAAAGAGCATTACAAGAGCAAGAAAGATTAGAGAAATATAAAATCTCTGGTGCTGTCCTGCCGTGTCTGGCTTTCTAGCTCTCTTACTGTTTCTCTGAGGGGGTAATTGCGGCGTGTAGCTCTCTCAGAGGAAACGGGGAGGGAATTTTCACTTGCTGCCAGTCGACAGCACTCTACCTGCTGTTTTTGTTGAAACCCTTCAGCTTGGGAGGTGTTGCATCTGCCGCGTTCTCAGTGTTTCGTGCTCGCCGTCCCCCTGGACCAGAGGTGTGACACTTTCTCCAAAACTTTAAAGACTCATGGAGCTTTCAGCTTTGGGTTGAAGCTGTTTTATTGTCTTTTCCTGACTGCGCGGTTCCAGTGCCCAGATAGAAATAGAAAATTGTGTGTGTGTGTGTGTGTGTGTGTGTGTGTGTGTGTGTGTGTGTGTGTGTGTGTGTGTGTGTTTTAAAATGCATTGATGTGTGTGTGTGTGTGTTCCAGAAAGATGATATGATTTTGAATCAATGCATGCAAGTTCATGTATATTTCAATGTGCTTGTTTGCTTGTTTTGCCTGTATGATATTCAATCTATTATAATCAAATCTTATGAGTGATTTTACATCAGGATATAGTTATATTTGCTGGAAATGTTCCACTTTTTTATTAATTGTATTTAATTATTTTTTATAAAACCGCAATGTCTCCTTCCAATAAAAAGAACCATTCATATTAATGATGATTATTTGATTTGAGCTAATTTTATAAAACTCATTCTTAATTCTGATTGGATGAGCCACATTATAATATAGCTTATACAGCTGTGACACACATTATTCAATTCAATAATAATGTGGCAGGTTGTGTGACCTTCCTCATTAACAGCAATACATGTTATTGCAAAATGTCAGCTTTTACGGTCATACCACCCAGCCCTATAGTATATGTTTGTATGTGTGCGGTGTTTATATTTGTAGGTGTGTGTGTGTTTGTGTGTGGCCTATCCGTATGAATTCCCCACAGAGCTTCATGCATATTTAAGTCTCTGGTTAAGCAGTACGAAATGTAGAGTACTCTCTTACCTCACATTTTCTGGATTCATAAGCATTTTAGTGGCTCGTAATAGCAGAACAAATAGCCATAGAGGCCAAACAGCCATTATTAAATTCCCCAAAGTAAACGGCTTGACATGGCACTCAGAATCACTGACCTATCTGATTCTCTGCATTTTTAGTGACTCTTTTTTCCAGCTCTATCTCTCCCTCACACACTGGCTCTTTCTGAGGCGCTCGCTCGAGGAAACGTGTAACTGCTCTCGACAGACATCCAGAAATCAAAGCTAATGGAAGTGATGGGGGTAATGTGGTCTGTCACTTGTGTGGAAGTGGTTTTTGTGCATTAAGCTGGAATCAGGTACCGCCACATGGCTCTTTTTTCCTGAATTGGATAAAACCTCACAGGACGACAAGCTTACGCACTATGTATTCATAATTGTGGTCTATTATTTGACAAGCTGAACTGTATGTCCAATTTATATACAGTATTTGTTTCCAGAAGAGTGAGCAGGCATACATGTATTAATGATTATAATTGAATAAATATTTTATTTTAATTTAATTATTTTTTAATTAATGATATGAGCTGGGATAAATGTATTAACAATTATAGTTTAATAGAATATTTACTTGTATTAAATTATTTTAGAAAGTGAAACAATCATCTTACTAATAAAATGTGTTTTATTAAAATATTTAAGTATATATTTAAATTTTAAAGTAAAATGTGTAATTTTATTAATTATATACATTTATCTTACAACATTATATTATACATAAATAAATATATTTTTACATTTCAATTGCATTTCCAGGAGAAAAAAAAGTTTGCCTGTTATTGTTGTTATTATTAAAAATGGGAAATGCTGCCAATGCATTATTTTTTAAATGTCGGGTCTTTTATCTTTCCTAAGTACCCAGAGAATAGAATGTGTCAAAATGTTTTTGACAAATCATTTGTGTGTGAGCTTGTTTGCATGGCATGTTAAATCGGAGGGCGGTGACAGACCATTGTTAAATCATAATTTTCATTGCTGGCATGAGTTTACATTCCCAAATCTCCTTAGCGACGTCATCGTTTGTAGATTTGAAACATATCTCCATCATTACTTCTTTCATCATTTCTATTGATTAAATCATTCGTTACATCAAAGGCCCCGCTTGCCATTAGAACATCCTCGTTTCTGTAACTGGACACATTTCAAGGTTATAATTCAGTGAGAGACGGCCAAATGATAACAAAGCTTAAAAAACGTTTTTCTCTGGCCGTGCCCTCTGTGTATGTGTGTGCGAGGGTCTCATTGTGTGGATTTATTTTCACTTTCTCCATGTCCTGTTTTATGTTCAGCATCAGCAGTTTTTAAAGGCATTACCTTGTTATGTGCATCTCTGGGCTCAGTTGGAGTCTGTGGGAGTTCTACAACACAAGACAAAAAAAATAAAAAAAAAATAAAAAATACATCTCCAAGTCGAGGTTCCACACAGCAGAAGGAGTCATTCTAATGACTGTCTTATACTCCAGTGGTATCAGTTAATTAGGGCATCAGCAAATAGCTTAGTGAGTTGATTTCTTTGTTTTATAGTTGCTTTGTTTCTGATTTTAAAATCAAAACATTAAGCTCCATGCATATTTTTGGTATCCCATTTTGTTGGTGCAATTTTAGCCTGGGTGAGGCTTGTATGTATTTGCATTGCATTACCTTACAGTAGATGCTAAATAGGATTACCTTACCTTTAGATGCTAAATGGACCTAAAAACACAAAGTCTGAGACAACATGCATTCTTTATAAATGTATCGAATCTAATCCACCTTAGCATTTGTAGCACAGCATCATGCTTTTCTGTTTGAGAATATGTTTCTACAGCTATTGGACAATTCTCAATACATTTGACCAAGTTGTGAATTGCCATGGAAGTTAAATGGAATTTTTTTGTTTTGTTTGTTTTCTAAGTGCTTAGGTCAATAATATTTGTAGATTTTATATTGAATACATTATATATTATTGAATAAAGCTTTCTGTCAAGTTCCAGTAACTAACAATAAGAAGTTAAGCAGTTCACTTGTTTGCATGAGCAATGATGTGTGCACAAATTAAAACTAAATTCAACTTCAGAAACAACTTTTCCCAGTGGATAGAGTTAAGATCCGCCCCATGTAAATATTAATTTTAGTGCTTTGGTACACCAAAGAAAACAACTATATGGATGCACAATATATCGGACACCAATATATGTTCATTTTTAATGTTATCGTTATTAACCAAAATAAGAACATTTTGCCGATATATTAAAGCCAATAAATAATGCATTTTTTTTCCTTCAGCTGAGACATTTTATGCGCACTGTCATTATGGCTTTGGATTGCTTGAAATATAACTGACATCACTTCAAAAAAGAAAATACAGTTCAGTGCAACGTGCAGCGCAAGTCTGTCATATAGGCCACATAATATTAGATAATTTTTTAACACATTATAATTTTGTTCCTTGAACATGGCTTCTAATGTTGAGACTTGTTTTTGTAATCAGGATCTCAAAAATTGGAATTAGATTTAGTGGATTTAGATTTAGATTTAATGATCAATATATCGATATCGGCTTTCAAATATAAAGAATTATCGGATATACAATTTTCAAATCACTGCATCCATAACTAAAACTGTCAAGGTCCATTTCTATAGAATAGGAAATAGGAATAGGAATAGGAAAATTACTCAAACTTTAAAAGTGACACACGATATAACAGCAGTGCCACTTAAAATAATCAAAATATTATTCTCCACTGCGTTAAAGCAATAATCTTTACAGTTATCCTTCTTGGTGTAAATGTGCCTTTCAACTTGTAAATGTGCAGTATCATAGAAGTTTGGTGTATTGTGAACGATGTTCCATGCCTATAAGACAACTTTTCTTTAAGTTGTATTTAGCGTTTTTCGGACAGTGTTGCGAGAGCTCATCTCATTAGGGGTGTTCAAAGAAAATGGTGGTTTAATTTTTTTTATATAAAAAGTGGCCGCTGTTGTATCTGCCAAAGAAGACTTTAATAGTGCTGAGTGTATATAACCGCTCGTGCTCACACATTATGGGTGGTATGAGGGACATGGTGGCGTCTCGCGCGGTGGGCCTGTGGGAGGCGAGGTAAGTAATGAGTGTTAGAGTGGAGGGAAGGCTTCTACCGTCACAACAGGGGACACACACATCCGCCTCCCTCACTATCTGTCCATCCACCCATCCATCTCTCCATCCATCTCTACTGCCCGACTGCCATGTGGAGCGTGAGGGTCCGCTCACACACTTTTATATGCGCTGGAGGGGGTACGGACAGTGTAGACGAGAAGTCAGCCGCTCGCAGAGAAAACGCAAGAGAAAGAAAGAGCGTTCGCAAAAATGAAGGCTTGAAGGGAGGGGGTTGCAGCGAAAATGACACAAACAGGCTGGACAGGGCAGTCAGCCATGGCAAGAGGGAATGATAGAAAGTCAGCCAACAGGATCGAAAGAGTCTTCCTCTCTCCAGCTGTGCCAAATCTTGCTTGGTTATCTCTAAGTGTTGCAATAGGGGGTGGGTGGGGGGTGCTTCAAGATGGTCTCTGTTAACGCGGAGTGTCTCTGCCATTTCTGAGGCTGGTTATTTATTAAGCAGACACAGACGGTCAGGAATCAGAGGGGGGAAATGGCTGGGAGTGACAGAGCCGCAGATATCATGCTGACGGCTGATGCTCTTCGCTGCTCTGATGTGACCTGACAGCTAAAGTGCGCGGCTGACGATGAAGTCGGTCAACAAGTGCTGTATACATTGCACGATGCTGCTGTACAAAGTGGCAATTTTGGATTTCATGCAGATTTACAGAACACGACGAGAACATCTGTTTTGTTTACTTATTCAGGCACCAGGAAAACCATGTCATAGTGAGCACCGCAGTCGTTCTTTAGCCTAGTTACTGTGCAAGTGTGAATTAGGCCTACAGCCTCAACAGCTGAAATGAAGTTTGAACATAATAATTATTATGCTTTTTAAGATAAAAATCTATAATGAAGCAAATGATTGAGGGTTTAGTCTGTTCTGTGGTTGCTACCCTATGTTATTTTCCTTTATCTATGAAACATAATGAGAAATTTAGCAGAATGTTTGAGTTTATCTTACACAGCAAAAATCAAGGTGGTTTATTCTTCCAAGATCTAAGATTAATGTGGTTTATTTAGTATTAAATACGATTTGGATCCAAATGAGTCATTAGCGTACCATTATGCAACATTATTCTTAATTCAAGTCTTAATTCAGATTCACATCTTAAAATATAATGTAAAAAATAAAAGCTACTTAAATGTCCTAGTTGAACTAAGGCCTAACCCTAGCTTAATCTAAGCCATGTCTGTGAAACTGGGTAAAATATTTAACTGCAAATTGACAAAATTAGCAGAAAACAATGACTTAACAGTCTTGGCTATTGCAACTTTTTAGTAGAGTTTTGTTTGCAGTTTGTTAGTGATTAGAGTAGAGATCCCAGCACCTAACGTAGGTTTGTTAAATAAGGAAGACATCCAAAATGTTTACTGTTGAGGGTTCACCAGAACCAAGGGTGGAAATACTTTTTGTAAGGTACTTTTTTTGTTGTTGTGCTTGGCAGTATAAAATACCATCCACTTATGATTTATATGAAAGAGCCGCCTTTTGTGTTTCTTGGAGAAAGAAAATAACACAGAGCTGGAATGACATATTGACATATTTTCATTATTCCTTCACAGATGCATTGTGGCCTTTAAGTGTTTCTGAGGGTCTTGAAAACATGTTTCCGCCCATCTAATGTCCATATATCACCGACTGGACATAGAGTTTGATGTCAGGAATGATTTGTGTATCTTTAAATTGACGCACTTGCGCAGCACAAGTCTTATGGGCCCGTGCATCGCTCCTCACCAAAACAGATTCTGCGGCGAGGGATGATCCATCATAAAACAGAAAACAGCGCGATTAGCATCTCATTTTCCTGGCCTGAACCCCCTGGGTTAAAGCACGCCCGTAATCACCTGTGAGCCAGAAGAAAGAGAATAAATTGAGAGGCGCAGAGGGGAGAAGAGGGGTGGGACGCTTTGCTTCCCGTAAGGGGTGAAATGTTGTCAGCTTCAGAAAAAAAAATAAAAAAATAAATCACACACTTTGTTATGAAGAGTAATACATTTTCCGAGACCTGATCAGGTCTCGCGTATTGACGTGACTCTGTAAAAATTTTCACACTACTCACTAACAATGAATTTTCTGTCACAGCGACTTAGAGGCTCCCGGGCTGTTATAAAATGACGTCTGCCAGTCAGTGAAGTCGAACCGCGGCCTGTAGCTGAGTGGCAATAATCTCCTGGCGGTAATTGCTTTAAGTTTAGGAGGGGTGAGCGCTACATACCCCTGGGGAACTCCGCATCAAATAATTTATTCATAAATTGTGCACAGGCTGCATGCAGGTTGCACATTGCCTGAGCTGGAAAGCGTAGCGGAGTCCTTACATCAAGCCGCAGGTTCTTAACAATGCTCGGTCTCACTCTTGATTGGTCAAGCACCAAACCTCTTAGTGCGAGAGAGGCTGCGCGCATCTCCCCCTCTGTCTGTGGTGCCTGGCTTTTTCAGAACCGACGCTTCAGCGAACACACGCACGCACTCTGTCCTTCTCGTGTATTAGCAGATATATGCATGTTTTTCTACCCCATTAATTCAGTCAACATACAATTAATTCATGCCAAAGAGCAGCCCCCTCAGGTAAACCAGGCTATTTTGGACAGCGAGGTTTGTGGTGCACAGGAATTGGGACTGTCGCATGCCTGCAATGCTGTCAACCCCTCTGTGTTGGGAGTTATAAAACTGGAGGAACTTTATATGCTTTTCACAGGCAGTTTTCCTGTTATATAATGTTACTAAATTAACCATTATATCGTCTTAAAATATAAGGTTCCACAAGGGAAAGGGGATTTACACAATGAATGGAAGAACCATTTTGAGTTCTCCGAAGAACCTTTCAGTGTTTTTTAGAACCAATCTAAAAATGTTTTTCCACTTTAAAGAATCTGTTGTGCAATGGAAAGTGTCCTTGGATGTAAAAGTTTCTTCATGGAACCACAGATGCCAAAGTAGTGCATGGAAAGCAGCAGTACATTGATATGATATTTCTTGAACATTTATAATTGAATTCACTGTGCATGTTAATCTGGGATTGGAAAAAATATTAATATCCAAAAAATTACATAAAACATTAAAACTCTCCCATTTATATTAACACAAGCATTCATTCAGCATTAAATTGCATTTTAAATCACAATTGGTCTTATTTATTGCATATATTTGCATACTTCTTTTTTTCTAGCAACACAAATATGAGAAGATGATGACATATGTTTCGATTTATTTAATAAGTTGTGCTTCCTGCTCACCTCCTGTAAAAATAAAAGTGGTATGTATTGATCCTCGTACACACCCGTTAAAAAAGTAGCGTGAGTGGAAGACAAAGCCTATAAGCTGACTTAAAACTTGAACACTATTCTTTTGCCACCTTCAAGAAGTGCAAAGAAGTGTTTAGTGGGAATTGATAGTGATGAGAGTTGGTTTAGTGATATGAGTCATTTGAAACCTGCCCATAATGACACGCTGCAGATCAGTCTGACGAATGATGGCAAAATGAAATGGGTCTTATGTATGTGGTGCTGTATAAACCAATTTACAAGAAAGACACTTAAGTGGTGTGTTACTTATTCATGAGCTTGTAGAAGTTAATGGAACAAATATACCAGATTCACCTCCTGAAATGTGTGAGACATATATAATTCAAGAGGTTTAGCTATAATGACAACGCA
Source organism: Pseudorasbora parva (assembly GCF_024679245.1). NCBI lineage: Eukaryota > Metazoa > Chordata > Actinopteri > Cypriniformes > Gobionidae > Pseudorasbora > Pseudorasbora parva. The sequence goes on along the minus strand of NC_090192.1, from coordinate 36,575,507 downwards.
GCACCGACTGGACACAACATAAAATTAGATGTGTATTGTGAGAGACCTCACACACAAAGTCATCCCAGAGGACTGTTTTATTGCTCATAGGTTGCTCTGTCATAGCTTGGGAGACTTAATGGAGTTCTCAATTATTTGCCATTTAACTTTGTCTCAGATGTTTCTCCTAAATCTCCTTAGGGGAAATGAAATGAAACACAAATTGTGGACATAAGAATATAAGCTATTACTCAGCTCAGTTGGTATTGAGAAATTGAGTATGTCCATATTGAGATTGCAGATTTTTTGTAAATCTGATCAGTTTAGGACATTGAGATCTGTTCTGATCTCATATGGTCTAATTTGCAATTTCTCTTTCCTGCAAGATTTTATCTTCTATAGACCACAGAATATCCTATAGAACAATGTGTATTTATTTATTTATTTATTACAAATATAGCATAAGAGATCGTACAAAGTGTAAGGAAATCTTCTCATAAACGGTTGTCCTTCACATGGTCTTACACAGGGAAGGTCATTGACCTTGTAGATATTTTGTGACCTTTAGTGCTTAAAGGGTGAGAATGGATCTGGAACACACTTTTACGTCGGGTGTGAAGTGTTATTTAGCGCATGTGTGAGAGTTTTAGTGCGTGTGGGTATTTGGTTTTTGCAGTGGGAAGTTCATAGTGTCTATGTTAGTGATGTGCAAGGACATAGATGTATATGTATAACTTACTTTTCATAAGCACACTCCCAAAGCGAAGGCTGTAGCATCATAATTATGTTGCCTTTTAAGAATAAGGTGGATGCTGCACATTGGTGGTGGTTGAGGAGTCCCCCCCCCCATGTAAAGCGCTTTGAGGACACAGAAAAGTCTTATATAAATGTAACGAATTAAGACGTTTGTTTTGGCAGCATTACATATCTTTGAATAGAATTCAATACAAAAAGGTGAGTGACATTAATAAAAGTGACAGTGACAGTGACAAGAGCCGCCTATACCCAAAACAAAACGAAACGAATACTTTTATTTTGGTACATAGTGCATCAAAATGCAGTGCCATCAGTTTGCCTAGAACACAGAACGTTCAAATGTTTTACACACCATTTACACGTAAGCAGGTGTACATTTATTTCGTACCAACTAACGTTATGAAAACAAAATAAGATTGCATGGGTGTTCGAATCGAGATTGCGATTGTTTTAATGATTAATCGTGCAGCTCTACTACATAGGGAATAGACAGCAAGGCTGCTCACTACAACAGAACCAGTGTTTCTAGTACAGTAGTGCATTACTCGACTCTGCAGGTCTGTGATAGGATGATTGTGCTAACAGCTTAATGAAACATTAAATGCCACCATATTAATTATTCATTTATAAAAAATAAAAAAAAAGATTTACAGTATTTCAGCAAAGAATATACACTTTATCTCCTCTTGTAACAGGTTGTGAGAACATTTAAAAACATATTTCATTTCCATTTCTCTTCTGTCAAATATTAAAGTACAGGAAACTTCAGGGGTTTCCTTTTAAAACCTGGATCCAATAACTAATGGAAGTTCTTTTACCACAGCTTAACATACTCACACCAACTCTCAGCTCTACTCCTGCTATGCCCACTACTATTAAAAACCATAAACTATATGATGTGTCAGTTTCTAGGCGAGAACAAAGCTCCCTCTCTCCCAAACCACTGAAGGAAGGGAATCGCTCACAGAACACATAGAGGAAAGATCTACAGCTCTGAGAGCTTTGGAGTTTAGGCGGGCATTTGTACTATCAAGCGCAAATCAAAGTATTTAAATAAATGAGCATTAACAGCTTTGGTCATTGTCCTCATGTTTATGCATTGGGATTTAGTAATCAGGTAGGATACATGCAGAAAAGAGGTGAAAGAAGATGGTGGAATACCTTTGTTTCACTAACAAAATAGTCAGAACTACTGAATAATCTTCATTTCATCTCTTATAATACACTAAGAATAGATGCATACATCAAATATGGCACATGCATATTCATATGGAATGTAGACTATGTAAATAATTAGTCACAAACAAGAAGGCCCTATATTGTATGCATGACATGCTGCTAATGTTCATCCTGAAAACTTTCTATTAATCGGCAGTCAAGTACTGTAAGTTGATGCTCATACATAATGAATTGCGTTCAAACCTCTGGGGCCTAACTCAAAAAATACAGAAAGAGCGAATGTGGAAAATACAAGTAGTGCTTGCATCTGAATAAGATTTAACCTGATCGCTGTGCATATTGTAATTGTTTTTTAATCATCAGGGACTAAATTATTCATTTGCAGTCTGAACAGGTTCATAGTGAGGCTTCTGGTGTTGTTTTTTCCAGAATTCGACTGACATTTATTTTTGTATAAATCAACCGCCAGTTATTCATAACATCTTTCTCTCATTGTTTTGGTTTATTTATAATAGATGTATTCAGTCCCTTGAACATTCCGATCAAGACATGTTGGCAATGTGTCACTTTCACTTGGCAGCATAATGTTAGTTTTTGGTTCAGTTTTTAGTTTCTCTGAAATTTGGAGGTTAAACTCTTTTTGGGCATTGAAATGTGCAACTACGACAAAAAAAACAACAACTTGCAGACTTAAGAGAAGAAAGTATTATTCAAAACAACAGTTGCAGATGTACAAATCAAATGTATTGGGTGAAAATATGAAAACATATTAATAATGATTAATACACTACTGTTCCAACTTTTGAGGTCAGTCTTTTAAGTCTTTTATGCTCACCAAGGCTGAATTTATTTGATAAAAATGTGATTTAACAGTAATGTTGTGAAATAATATTACAATTTAAAATAACTATTTTGTATATACACTCACCTAAAGGATTATTAGGAACACCTGTTCAGTTTCTCATTAATGCAATTATCTAATCAACCAATCACATGGCAGTTGCTTCAATGCATTTAGGGGCATGGTCCTGGTCAAGACAATCTCCTGAACTCCAAACTGAATGTCAGAATGGGGAAGAAAGGTGATTTAAGCAATTTTGAGCGTGGCATGGTTGTTGGTGCCAGACGGGCCGGTCTGAGTATTTCACAATCTGCTCAGTTACTGGGATTTTCACGCACAACCATAAGAATGGTGTGTAAAGGGAAAAACATCCAGTATATGCAGCAGTTCTGTGGGCGAAAATGCCTTGTTGATGCTAGAGGTCAGAGGAGAATGGGCCGACTGATTCAAGCTGATAGAAGAGCAACTTTGACTGAAATAACCACTCGTTACAACCGCGGTATGCAGCAAAGCATTTGTGAAGCCACAACACGCACAACCTTGAGGCGGATGGGCTACAACAGCAGAAAACCCCACTGGGTACCACTCATCTCAGATACAAATAGGAAAAAGAGGCTACAATTTGCACGAGCTCACCAAAATTGGACAGTTGAAGACTGGAAAAACGTTGCCTGGTCTGATGAGTCTCGATTTCTGTTGAGACATTCAGATGGTAGAGTCAGAATTTGGCATAAACAGAACGAGAACATGGATCCATCATGCCTTGTCACCACTGTGCAGGCTGGTGGTGGTGGTGTAATGGTGTGGGGGATGTTTTCTTGGCACACTTTAGGCCCCTTAGTGCCAATTTGGCACTGTTTAAATGCCACGGCCTACCTGAGCATTTTTTCCTGACCATGTCCATCCCTTTATGACCACCATGTACCCATCCTCTGAGGGCTACGTCCAGCAGGATAATCCAAATCACAAAGCTCAAATAACTTCAAATTGGTTTCTTGAACATGACAATGAGTTCACTGTACTAAAATGGCCGCCACAGTCACCAGATCTCAACCCAATAGAGCATCTTTGGGATGTGGTGGAACGGGAGCTTCATGCCCTGGATGTGCATCCCACGAATCTCCATCAACTACAAGATGCTCTCCTATCAATATGGGCCAACATTTCTAAAGAATGCTTTCAGCACCTTGTTGAATCAATGCCACATAGAATTAAGGCAGTTCTGAAGGCGAAAGGGGGTCAAATACAGTATTAGTATGGTGTTCCTAATAATCATTTTGTGTGTGTGTGTGTATATATATATATATATATATAATGTAATTTATTCCTGTGATGCAAAGCTGAATTTTCAGCATCATTACTCTAGTGTCACATGGTCACAGTGGCTGAGTTGCTGTTGTTCCGGAATTGCTTTCACTATATTATAATACCACTAACAGTTGTTGGTAGAATATTTAGTAGTGAAGAAATTTCACAAATAGACTTACACAGGTGGCTACCTATCACTGTACCACACTTGAATTCACTGAGCTCCTGATAGCGAACCATTCTTTCACACATATTTGTAGAAGCGTCTGCATGCCTAGGTGCTGGATTTTATACACCTGTAGTCATGGTAGTGGTATGAACACCTGAATTCAATGATTTGGAGGGGTGTCCTAATACAGTGGTTTTCACACCTGTCCTGGAGGCACCCCAGCCCTGCACATTTTAGGCTTGTTCGACTTTCCCCAGTGTTACTTCCAAGGACGTATTTGTTTTGCTTTTTCCCCCTCCCCTCCTGTTTTCTTTAGGTGTGTTTGACATCGACTGCGGCTGGATGAATGCGATCGGCGAGAGTAGCCGCATGCAGGCGGGGAGGAGCTGCAAACGGATACGTGAAGTCGGACACTTTCTACCACCCGCAGTGACGCTTGTGCTGCGTTTGCAAACTTTATCACAACTGAAGTTATCACAAGTTAAATAAATGCAATATTTCTCAAATACACAGATGTTTAAGAAGACATTTCCATTCAATACTTTATCTACTGCTTAATAAAGCGTCTGTTTGGACAAGAATAAAGTTCAACATATAAACCTACACTATCAATGAAGTGTTGTCAATGGTTTTTATCAGTTTTAGTTTGATAAACAGGACAATATAACATCGCGACTACATGAGCTGTGATAAAGTTTGCAAACAAAGCGCAAGCGTCACTGCGCTAAGAAGAAAGTGTCTGACTTCACGTCTCCGTTTGCAGCTCCTCCCCGCCTGCACACGGCTACTCTCGCTGATCGCATGCATCCAGCCACAGCCGATGTCAAACACACCTAATGTATGTCTCCCTTATCATACACACCCAAATTAGTTCTTGCAGTCTCTACTAATGAGCTGATGAGTTGAATCAGGTGTGATAAATGAAGGAGACACACAAAATATGTAGGGCTGGGGTGCCTCCAGGACAGGTTTGAAAACCACTGTCCTAGTTCTTCTGGCAATAGTGTATTTGAAGAAATTGATATCTTGATTTTATTCTTAATTTGTCCATATTTTACACATTTTTACATATTGTAGGCCAAGTCTGGCGATAGACAAATAAAAATTTTATAGGATTTTAATACAGATCAAATTACGATTCATGTATGTAGAACCAAACTGTATGCAGACACATACAATCCCCTGAGGGGCTTTAATTCCCTTACTTTAAACACTGGCCACAGTCTCCACTGGCGATAGACTCATTCACCACCAAACGCACCCAGAATCCCACTCCACGACTCCACTTACATCACGTTGGCCTCTCCCACATTGCGCCACAGTGGAGTGTTTTATAGCGCCTGGACGGCACATAACACTGGCCAGTTATGAGGGATAGTTAGCGGTTAGCCGCTCCAAGTGGCTATGTTGGTCTTGGCTGGGTGCTGCATAATTTTTGGCACAGGTGCAGAAAGCAAAGCAAGCTCAACTCTTGTCATTAGTTGGCTTAAAGAGTGAGCCCATACGTATGGCTTTAAAATTTCAATCAGCCTTTTGTTTGCTTTGAGAGGTCAGATTGGCAGAGAAAGAGGAGGAGCGGGTACATGCTAATGGACAATGCTAAAAATGTCTTGCCCTTCAAGTGATCCTGGAAAGTTCCTGTTAGGATTATGCACAATTTAGAATTGAATTGAGAATGCCTTGTAAATCAAAAAGTTTGAAATGAGGTAGCAAACAGGATGCAGAATTGCAATTTGATTGTAAATTAATTGCCATTTGTAACTAAAAACTTGTTTTTAAAACATTTTGAAAAAGAAAAATAAGTGTTTCAGTCTCTCTAAACACCTCCTTTCCAAGAGCCTACTCTGCTCTGATTGGTCAGATGACCCAGTCTGTTGTGATTTGTTCTCCGCTTATGGCGCATGTTGGAAACAAAATGCTATTACCATATCTGAACTTCCGCTCTGGAAGCTTTCTCAGCTCTTTATACACTGTGATACAAAAGACGGCATTGTTTTTTTCCCATGTCAATTCCAGCTTGAGTCCTCATTCTTTTGAAGTGCATGCAAAACAGAATCTTCTTGACATGCTGACAACACAAACCAAACTCTTCCAGGCTTTGAGGGCAGGTCAAGTAGACATTGATGCCCAGTTAATTAAGACAATTATGCAAATGTGTTACATATGTATGTGAGAATGAAATTGCTGATGACTTGTTTCCGTGAATCAGTTCTTTCTTTTAGAAGACAATAACTTTATTTGTTGTGTACTTTGATCTTTAACTTTGCAGGCCTTTTACATTCACAAACAGCTATATTACACACTACAAGAAAGGTAATTTTCTGTAATTATTACTCACTCTCATGTCATTCTTAACCCGCATACATACATGAATATGTTGTTGAAAAAAGAAATTGTGCAATGGAAGTCAGTGTTGTTTAAACCCCGACATTCTTAACAAAAATTGAATGCAGAGGAAAGAAAGTCACACTTGTTGGAATGACATAAGGGCAAGTAAACAATGGCAGATTTTTTTTTTTTTTTTTTTGAGTGAACTACCCCTTTTTAACTATGGCCAAAACCATTTGCTTCTATTGTGATTTTTTAATTGACCCTAAAACTCACAAAGTAGTCCTAAAGAGATGCAGAGGTTCCCACTGGTAATGACGACGTTTTGATGTGCTTATTTTGTAAATCATGTAAGTGTACTTGCATCATTAAACCAGGCATTTCCTACACAAATGAATGCCAGCGTTCAGGTTGGAGCAATTGCAGACACGTCCATTCCTCTTCGCACCTTTTCCTTTTCTGCAGTGTAAAAAAAGGGGGTGACATGCAGTTAGGCCCCATGTTGTGGTTAAGAATTTAAGTGACTTTCCTTCACCCCAGATCGACCACACAGTTTGATTTGCTTCCCAATGAGAAGTGCATATGAAAATAGTCTCCGGTCTCCGCGTTCCGGCAGCTGCTATGGTTTTTTTTTTGCGCCGTCCCAACGTTACGGGCTGACCTCTGCACCTCTCTCTCTCTCCTCATCTCCATCAAAAAGACAGATGGTGGTGTCGAAGAACCGCAGCGGCAGGCGTTTATAATTCAACAGCTTTTTTTCCCGCTATAATATTAAAAGTTATTTTGAAACTGTGAAGGTCTGTAAAATTATTACTGTCTCACTCTCCAGGCCGAATGGAGAATCTCCATGACGAGGTGACAACTTATCATATTCACATCCTCCAGGTGCCTGCGCCTGTCAACAGAAAATTCAAATACTCGTGATTGGCAGGCTGACATTTTTACAATCTCAAGTGAGAATGTATGTGAGGGGAGAGCGATGCCTCCCAGAAACACTCAGGAACGCTGCTTTCCAGGTTCCCAGAAGACTCCAACAGATGCACTTTAATTCCTCGACACTTCATGTATTTGTGCAAAAAATGAAGTGTGTGAAAGCAAAGAATGATGAATAAAGCTTTATTTAGCAGAGATAAATAATGCCCACACACAGTCAAAAATGTACCATGGTAACCATGTAGCCAAGTCAGATGCCATGATTAATGTTGCCATGTAAAACAAATACATTCTCATTCAAAGGAGTGTACTGCTGTATAAAAATATTCCACTAGACAAAAATCTCTTGAAAATATGTCTATCCCTCACAGCTTCATTTTCATTCATGCCAAATTAAGCATTTCTTCTACATTGAGTAAAGTTTTCAATAAAATATACCTAATATTTTACAGTAGGAACTACCACTGTTTCAACTTTTGCGTCTTTGTGTTGTTGTGGCAGTAACAAATGTTAGGAGGTGTACTGTAAGGGGGCACTTACCTTCAAATGCCTTTGCCAGAAATAAAACTGGTTGTAGATGAGGACAACATATTCTAATGTCAGCTATAGTTCCTCTTATGGCAATGGTGAAAATGCAACATATGCTTGTTGTGTTTTGAATTGCTCTGATTTGGAATCACAATGATGCATTACATTTATTGCGATCTCACAAAGTTCCTCTATAATCAATAGGGGTGTGACAAGACACTTATCTCGAGAGGAGACGAGACAAGACACGAGATCGGGTTCACAAGAATGAGACGAGACAAGATGTTTACAGCGTATTTGTAAGAAATACACAATGATGAAATACATGAATCATCCCAAAAAATTGTTTGAAGGTGCATTTTAAATGTTTGACCTAATCATCTTGTAATGGATGTCAAATATTTAAAGTGCAAATAGAGACCTTTTTTTTTTCTTCAAGCATGATGCAGTAGCCTGACCTGCTCCATTGGGCTGTGATTATGGGGCGTGTTTCAACCGAACCAGGAAAGACATCAATTGGATAGACCGACAACCAATCAGAGCAACGTAGCGACGCATTGTCAAATGTCAACAGAGCTCAACTGCACTGTGTTGCCAAGTCCGCGTTTTTTTCCCCGCAGGTTGTTTTCTATGTCCGCGGGTTGAAGCGACTATTATGTGATTATATAGACCCATGAATGTGAATTTTAGCAGGCATCCTTGCCAAAATATCACACATTTTACCCCCCAATGCCATTTTTCCCCCAGAGACCCCCCCGAGAAGCTATTGTTTAGGGTTAGTAGTTGGTGGGTTTTGTTGTAAAAACTTGGCACCCCTGTCTGCATGCTCACTGAAATCAGGCTGGAATACACGATCTTTGCCGGTGTTGTAAAAAAATAAAATAATTTAATGATACACAGAGTACTTACCCAACATGATCATCATTTCTGAGAGAAATTGTGAAGGTGAATGCAGATACAAACAAGCTCTCCGTTTAGGATTCGAATAAATATAATTAGAGCCCCTTTGATGACGTGATGATTACGTTACTGTTGATCATCTGTCCGTCATCGTCTAAAGCCCGCCCTGATGATTTCATTGGTCTGAACAGTTTCTGTTTGTGGATAATTACTCCTCTATGGAGCAAGGCCAGACCGAACTGCCCGATCTAAAAAAATTGTGGGCGGGGCTAAGTTCGGCTGGCATCCAGGCTAATGATACAGAGCTAAGAGATGAGAAATTCTCATGCCTTGGGGAGCGGTAACATATTGAAAGCGTGCTTGAATGTGCGTTCCCCTTTACTTTTAATTTTGCGATCGCGTGTACTCTGTGATAAGGGAGCGTTGGTGTTGAACGCGCAGTTTAAAATATCTGGTGTTTCTACTGCGCAACGAATCCTCCACAACGGTCTTGTCCATTAACATGTAACACACACACACACTAGTAACACACTGAATGCAAGCGCTTCATTAACATGTAACACTCATAACACACTCTTGTCTTCTCGTCACGTGATCAGTGCTGCGAACAACTTATTCTAGATGAGCTGATGGAATTGAAGCGACTGTTATGATTATCCACCTGAATTAAATTGTTTTTATTTATACAAAAAGCAAAACTAGAGTGGAGGCGTAATATAAATTTCACCCTTACACTCCGTCATGACCAGGTCATGATAATATGACGAGACGTCACAGTTTAGTCTCGCAAGATCTAGTGGCACGAGATCTTGTCACACCCCTAATAATCAAAAATGCCGGATTTACAGTGAATCTCTTTAGCCTGCATAATGTCTATACTTTGTTTGTTTGTTATAAGTTAACTTATAAACGAGAGAATTTGCAAGAGTGCAGAACTCAGCACAGGACAAAAAACGCAGGTGAGAGCGCTCTAACTTGAACACATCTGATTGGCCATTGTGTTCAAGAAATCATCAGATGGGTATTGGCTTTGTGATTGGCTGCATTACTCAACAATATGTTGTAAATAGAAACCTTTGATGCTGTCGAGCTCAAACACCAAATGGGATTTGCTAATACGCTATTACAGAGAAAACTGATTCTAGATCAGCAATTATTGTCAGCTTTTACCTCTAAAAGTAATCAGAAGCAGCAGCAACATGGTTTGGATGAGAATATTCCAGACTAGTATTTTCAAGCCTGTGGCCAGGGGAAAGCGAAACCTTACCCAGCTTATGATGTTTCCTCTTATGGAAATGGTGAGAATGACACTTACTATTTTTGTATTTTGAGTTTTGATTTTGAATCACAATGGTGCATGAAATTGAATTTGTACAACTAGATTGACAGATTGGCTTGCATAGATTGTTTTGTGTTACAGTGTTGCCATGTTAGCATTCCTTTTAGACTTTTAGGAGGTCATATTGAATTCATTATGATTCGACAGTTGGAGCAGTAACTGTTGTAACTATTGTGTTTTAGTTCAAACTAAGGTTACCATAATGCTTTTTTTTTTTTTTTCATACGTATAAGTCTAAGTATAGACGTATTTGTGTTTTGTGCATGTACAGCAATTAATTCTCACCAGGGGTGTATTTAACTGACTATGGGCATTTCTTTGCTGATCATATTTGGTGCATTTTTGTTTTATTAAATAATATACTTTCATTTTAGGCTGTCTAATAAAAATTCAAACAAACCACAATAAGCATATAAACACACGTTTGAGTAAACCTTTGCGTTTGCTTTCCTGTCATTAGACTATGAATTGCCTCTTTGAAAATAATGACTGCAGAGACTCCAAATCGTTTTAAAAAGAAAATATCGAAATGGCTTAAGCTACTTAGGATGAATGGCAATTATATTTTAATATTCAGCCGAGCATATTTGCGTGCAGTGGGTGCGGCATGCATAACGCATGTGTGGTGCTGGTGGCCAGCTGCGTCTCGCTAAGAGAGCTTTAGTGGCGGGGTAATTTAGAGGAGAGCAGACCTGAGTGATGGCATTCTCAATGAGCAGGTAATCTACTGAGAATTTGTCTATGGTTATGAGCTCCTCGCCTCAGCCTGGCAACACAGAAAATACATCAAGACCAATTACGATATCAACTTTCAGTCTGATACCCTTGCCACGCAAGTGCATGTATTTCTGCCCCAGGCATTTCAAATTGCATCTAATTTGAAATCTTTGGGGTTTTAATTAAATTTTAGAATATATGGAATTCTTCATTAGTACCTGCTCTGAATAGGAGATTATGTGGCTGCTTCTGTCTTTCCTCTCTCTCTCGTTAAAGTGCGAGTTGTGTTTGCTTTCTGACTGGCGGTTTCTCTGTCCAATTGAGTCTGTGTCAACCTTGAATCGCTATTATCAAAAAGATTATGAATCCATTGAGGAATGGGATCCTCAGTGTTTTAACGTAATCTTGCGTTTCTCTTAATGATTTGCAAATTGTCTCTCGATTATAAGACGTACTGAGTGTTTCTATCTTAATGAAACTGAAAGCTATTATCTGGATTTCTGTCCGTCTTTTCCATACAGTGATTCCCTCCAGCTGTGCAATATTAAAACCATTAATGTGGTTCGATGTGCTTTGTAGTGCTATATATCGGAGAGGGTTGCTTAAAGGCTGTAATTTGTTCTGAAACTGAGATAGCTAGCATATACTATTTAGCATTCAAGCCTGTTGAACATATTTCAGAGGTGTACATACTTTAAACCTCAGTGCTAATAGTATAATAGAATTATACATATATAGCTGGCTATAAATGTTCAGGGTTTTTTTTTGTTATAATGTGACTTTATCCCCCAGTTTCATTCAGAGTAACTTAAGCCTAATCCTAGGTGAAAATGCATGTTTGAGCTGTTTAACTGAAAGCAACATGAAAGTGCCATTGTTTTGTGTGTGTGTGTGTTTGTGTTTAAGGCACGTTTATAAAAGCTACTTAAAAGTCCTTTCACACCAAACGCGTAACGAAAAAGCGTAACGAATAAGTGAATATTTCGCATGAGAATATTTTGCGCCAAAACCATTCACATCAGCCGCGACACGAATTTGCGACATTTCAGAGCTCCAACACTCCAAAACATTCGCAGCGACAGCTGAGAAAACACGGGCACTTCATCATTCACTGAAGACGAGCTTTTCATTTTATTTAAAGGACTGAGAGGAAGGTTTTGGGTGCAGCCAATCTTAAAGAACAGAGTCTGAAGGGGAGGATGCTAATCTTGAACAGGAGCTAAAACTTTATCATGGCCGGTTCTGCACTTACTTTCTAAAGTCTGTGGGACAATTTGAGGATCTTCTCCAGAGACGGCAGCGCATCTGACGAGACAAACCGCGCACTTCAGGGAATCAATCGATCCGAGCAGAGGTTTCCAGTCGAGTCACATGTAAACATTTCAGTGCCACAGACGTCGCCTACTGATGGCAACACGTTTACTTTCCATAATCGCGGACACAATGTTTTAGAAAAAAATCAACTATTTATAAAAGGTAACTTATAAGTTATAATACTAACTTATAAGTTAAGTTATTGCTGTCTCATACAGTGGGCAAACACAGCTGCAGCTGTACAGCTTACAGTTGTAATCTCATGAGAAATGCCATGCCTGGCAAAGGTTAAAGTTGATTGAATAGCTTGTGACATCAACTGGACATTTCGTCACCTTTGTTTCCTTTTATGTGATTGGTTGAAGCCGTTTTTGTCGCCGCTAGAGTAAAAAAAAATCGACATCGAAACGAAAAAATAAATGTCGTTTTTTCACCTCAGCACATTCGCGTTCGGTGTGGAAGCGCTCATTACACAAACAGCTGATCGGAAAGAAAAAAACATTGCGCAAATTATTTGCACGTCAATATCGCGTCCAGTGTGAAAGGCCTCTAAATATCCTAGTTGAAATAAGGCCTTATCCTGGCTTAATCTAAGCCCTGTCTGTGAAACCAGGCATATTTTTTATAATTGTAACTATATATTTTTCATTTTCAAAGTTGTCTTACAATTACATTTTATTTTGTATTCTGGCATTGAATGAAGTCACAGTCCAGAATGCTAAAAGTCCTCCAAAGCCATTGAACGTGTCCTCCAAATGTTTGGAAACGCTATGGGCAAAGTTTGGACATTTTTTTGACAATATCAGCAAAATATTTGAAGCGTGTTATTTTATACACAGCAAAAGTAGCCTGTATTTGACCTAAATTCCAGAATTGCAAGCAAGCTCAGATGATCTAAAGTTCGGTGAATGCTCTTGTTGTCAATGAATGGGACATTAAATATAATTTTGGCTTTAATATAATTTATGATTATATTGTCCAGACCTCACTTTGCCTCCAGTGTTTCCAAACTTTAGGGCACGGTATTTGAGTGTGTATCTGCCCCTTAATATATCTTTTGCAAGTTCAACTGTACGCTTTCAAGTCATTACTGATGTATATCAAAGCACTTTTGAGATTCAGATTCATCTAAATGTATATTCATGTGACATCCCTGCGTAGCTGTACTGCAGGTCATCTGCTGCTAACCTGAGAGGTGTGTGGGTAGACAGGGAGGGCGGTTTCCACGTGTGTCCTCTCGAACAAGTGTGACTTCCCTCTCCTCTCCTGTTAGTATGCAAAATGAGGCTCTCGCTGATGATGTGACTCCTGGAGCAGAAAAAGGAGCATGTCAGGACTCACCCTCACCGTCTGAGATTACAGACACCGCCTCACCTCCTGAACTCGCACACCACACACCGAGGAATACAGACACATTACGAACACTACTCACGCGCACACGCTCACAGGCCCACAGAGGCGAGGGCTTAATGGAGACTTCGGTTATGAAGAAGTGCTGTATGTTTTGTCTTGGGTGCTTAAGTTGCACTGTGAGAGTTTATAGGAGGTTTGGACATAATATTACTGAATGGAAGGTAGTAAATAATACAACGTACACAAGTTTGGAGTTCAAAACTCTTTTATACTTACCAAGACCGCATTTATTTTATTACAAATACAGTAAAAAAAAATAATAATCATATTATGAAATATTATTACAGTTTGACTAGCTTAAAAAAAAAAAAAATTATCCTTTGGTCAAAGGTCTTCAGTGTCACATGATCCTTCAGAAATTTTTCTAATTCTGATTTGCTGCTCATATTATCAGTATATGTTTAATACAGTAAAATAATAATAATAAAATAACTCGTGTAAGAGTTAAAAATGTATGAATTTTCTTAAATGAATCAGATCACTCAAAACAGTCAAACAAATGGCATGAAACACTTTTCTTATTGGTTCCAATGACAAAACAGCAGTCTGTGAGTAGGAATATTGGACTAGACAATTAGGTGGGCTCATTTTACATATGCAAACAAGGAGTGAATCACTAACAATCACCAAACACTGCTATGCTTGGAGAGTCAACAACTTCTGACACCCTAAAAGCGACAAAGCTAAAGCTTTGTTTTTAGATAAGTCTGTTGGAGCTCTCAGGAAAATATGATGGACCTAGCTGATAACATTTTGATTCACTTTATGAACTTGTATGACCTATTTGTAAATGACTGTAAATGTACTGATCAAAAGTTTGGGGTAAGTGGATTATTAATACTTTTATATGGCAAGGATGCATTAAATTGATTGTTCAAAAGTTACAATGTATGCATACTTTAAAAACTTTCATCTAAAGAATAAAAAAATAAATAATTTTGTATATATATATATATATATATATATATATATATATATATATATATATATATATATATATATATATATATATATATATAATTAAATATGTTATGAAATATGTTATAATTCTGATATGTTTCTTGAGCAGCAAATCATCATATTTGAATGATTTCTGAAGGATCAGTGACAAGAGTAATGATGAGTAATGATGCTGAAAATGTTGCTTTGTCACCATGTATTTAAATAACATTAAAATAGAAAATAATATACGGTCAGCTGCATGATGCAACATAACACTGCACTTCAAGTACTTCAAATTGTAATGGTTATTAGCTTTAAACTTTCCAGTAAAATACATTATTTTAGTTTATATAAGTTAAAATGAAAGTGCTCCATTAGCTTTTCTTTCAAGTAAAAATAAATAAAAAAGAACCAAAGAAAAAATGTGCATACAGTTTACATACAGTACTATTAAGTAAAACATTTAAAGCTGAAAATTAACATAAAAAAATAACACATTTCATCATGGAATCGTGTAGTGAATTGTTATGTGTGTTTAACAATAACCATTAGTCTATAATATCCAGAGCTGTGAAAAATGAAAATAAAATACACTAAAACACAACACTGCCAGAAGTTTTTTCCCCAACTTCAAAGGCCCCTTTAAATGATTAAAACTAGATGCTTATCTTAACTTTAAGGTTACTTTTGTGCAGTGTGAAACCGGCGTTAGCATCGAGTTTCTAAACTATTTCGCTGACGAAAGCAGAGCCGTGGAGACCAACTTCACCATACTTTCATTGTTTTGAAGGGGGCGCTGAAATGACGGAAGTGGTTGTGTCGTGAAGATTTGCTTCCTCCGGTCTGCATTTTCCTCAGACGTACATTCTCCTCCCACACAAAACAGAATTTCATTACAAATATGTAAAATTCCGGGAAAATCTGCGTTAACACCAGATTCCGCGTTAATATGCCAATTCCGCGATTCCGTGATCGCGGAAATTATAGGGCCCTACATAATGATTCAATGATGCAAGTTGAGTTTAATTTGGACAAGAAAAGTGTCATTGTTCATCTGAAGTCAGTTCAGTGTTGATTCAGTTCCATCATTAATTATTTCAATTTGGCTATATAGCAGTTTAGCAGAACAGTGATGTCAGCATCCAGTTCTCATCAAATAGTGTCAGCGCAGTCAGATCAATAATACTGTTGGATTTTAAGTGTCCTTAACTAAGCAAGCCAGAGGTGACAGTTGTAAGGAACCCAAACTCCATCGTTGACAGAATGGAGAAAAAAACCCTGGGAGAGTTAGGGTCAGTTAGGGACCAGGGCCAACAGATGAACACTGTGTGATTATGGTTCCAGGCTGTATCACAAGTCAGAAATCAGATTGTAGATTGGTATCATTCAAAATATTTTATCCAGTTCCTGCTTGAAGATCAGATTCATCATGCCGGTATGGAGACGAAGGTCTATGCAGCGGACTTGTCTGGTTCTTGTGGTCTTTTCTGAGGATCTGCAATACTCTTGTTATAATATTTCACAATATTACTGTTTTTAATGTTTTTTTTGTTTTTAATCAATAAATGCAGCCTTGGTGAGCATAAGAGGCCAACCATAAACTTATGAATGGTAGTGTAAAAATAATAAAGATAATTAACGGCATTTATTTAAACACAGATCTCTAGAATTTACTCTTTTGTTAATATAATTTGGTGTTTTCCCAAAATGATTTCCCGTTGTTCATCAATGTCATTTCAGCGGGCAGTATTACTCTGTTTCATGTTTTACTGTCTTCACGTCTGATAAAAATCAAAATGTGCTTCATGGCAGCACATGAAGAGAAGTCAAGCCTCAGCATGAGTTATGCATCCATAATGAAATATACGTTTAAATTGGGCTTCAAAATTGAGCTTTGAGGAATGGAATGAAATGGGTGCAGAGTGCAAATGGGTGGATTGTGGAAATGAATGTGGGGAGGTGACTGTGAAAAGGATTAACTCTCTCTCATCCTCATTAATGATGTATCCTCTTGTAAAAGACCCAGGTAGCTCCTCTCGTGAGAAGAGAGGAGGAGAGAACAGGTTCTTAAAGGGCTCTGATGGTCCAATTCACTGCTAAGTTTTTAATCACCTTCTTTCGGCGCTGAGGGAGAAGGGTGTTGCGATTCGTCCCCTGTGATCTTCCAGGACTGGGGAAATGAAAGCTCCCCACTCGCACTAATCATTAGAGGCCACGCTGACTTAATGCAAAGATCTTTCAAAGCTCTCACACCCTCGGCCTTCATGAAGATGACAAGACGTGTGTGGGGGGAGATTCTGGGTAACGGCGGCTTGTTAGAGATACATTATGGATATTACGGTATAAATAAGGGTTGGAGAAGCGTATTGAACTATTAAAGCCAGAACTACATGTGTAGTTTTCATCTTGGGGCTTTGGAAATCACACCCACTTGCATGCGACGAGGCAAACAGCACCTGTTTGAATGAGTTTACATTAAAGTTTCCAGAGTTTGGTAGCTCATGTATTGAGTTGCAGACCGACAGCTGGTTTAGTTCGTCGTATAAATGGCCCTTCAACCAATTTTCACCCGATGAGATCATGCCCCAGCTGCACTCTCCCCATTATCGCTGTTCAATGATTGGCTAATGTGTCCTCCATAAATATTTGCCATAACAGTGGACATAAACCCGCACGATTGGTTTTACCTGATCAATACAGGCGAACGCCCTCTCGGCCAATCGGACGCGGACGGTTCCCTGATGGGCAGTAGCAGGATAATCTGTTTTGAGGGGGAAGTTAACGAGCTGTAACGCCTTTACTGCATGTTCTGCTCCTTGCAGGGATACGATTTCAGACCGTATACTCACGGTTAATTCAGACAATTTACACTGGAACTCCAGCAGTCTGGGAGGTCCTGACCCTTCACCCACTGTTTTAAACTTTTCATTAAGTGCAGCAGATTACTGGGCTCTACCCCACCTGAAGTTGTCTAAGTGAGAGGCAATTTCCAGGCCTGTGCAGCTAAATGATTTTAACCTCATGAGACGAAGGCAACTCTGCAGGGATCAGTTACCTCTACAGCAGACCTGCATGTATACCAGCCTTCGGTACCGCGTATGTGCAGAGGTGGGAAAACCTTGTAGCCCATGTTCATATTAATAATAACAGTAATAATAATACAGGTTCTTCAGAGGTTCTTTGCTGCAGCTTAGGTCTTTGAATCAAGAACCATTCACAGACCTTCTTTGGAGGGAAAGTTCCTGATGTTACACAGTTTCTTTAGATCAACGTATGGATTTAGGAATTCTTTGAAATTGTATATAAAGCTTTTTTTATGCATGGACTCCTAAATATCATGGTCTGCTTGATAGGTACCCTTATTTACATACTATAGTGTAAATAATGGAACATTTGTGAACATTCTTTGTAAGTTATTTACAGTAGCAGACTGTGCAAAAGAGTGATGTTAGAGTTAAATGAAAAACAAGAGAAACCTTTTAGGATGAGTTAATTTTGTATAGCACTATTTTCAAAATAAATAGTTTTCACGGGAGGATTTATACGTTTAAGAAGTGTTGTTCTGTTCAGCTTTCTTCATGGAACTAAATAGGTTTGTTTTTATTTACTACTGTTAAAAATATGGCTGTTAATGTAATAAAATAATCATGATTAAGCATGGCCAGTTCTGAAGTTGTCTGCAGATCCCCGTTTGAAAACCCCTGATGTAAAGAACGAGATAATAAAAAGTTATTTGTCAAACTTTTTAAAAAGTTCTCCTGTTGCTTTAGGCTGTAAATCCCTTTTTGATTTGGCGAGTATGTTTTGGTTCAAAGACATATTTGACTATTAAGAATTAACCTCAAGGTAAAGTCTATCATAAATGTATTATATATTACAGTGCAGCCAGATAAAATTGATTTCAGGGAAAAGTAGCTTTTGCAATAATAATAATTTAATAACAATAAGTAATGAACAATGTCTGGTACTATCACCTACCCAGACTTTCTCTGCACTTGCATTTAGGTGTTTACTTCACTGTTATGTCAAACATGGACATTAATTACATATTTGTCATGTGCAGGCCATTTTTTATGATCATCCATGTCTAGCAAGATTTTAGCAGAGTCGGTCCCCTTATTAGGCCAGTAGAGTGTGGATTAGCAGCTAACTGTTTAGATTTTCATGTCGTAAATGAACATGCCCTCTTCTGACTCAAAGTTCAATGTTAAACGCATTGATGTTTTGACGGTAGTCATTGTGAATGCAGCCTGTCGCTGTGTGGGACAGTAATTGATAAAGTCTGGAGTAGAAGGTGAAGAGACATCTCAGCAGGAAAGACCGTGACGAGAACTGTTGATCTGCCCCACTTGTCATCTTACATTACACGCCTTATACAGCCACCACCACTCCCCCTGTTTAGAGGTACTCTCGCATGAACATTAATATTAATATTTGTTTTGTTCTGTATGCAGGTGGGATTATCTGCAATAGGTTGTACTATAAGAAACATGTTCAAAACAATTGAATAGCAGTTACCTATATATATATATATATATATATATATATATATATATATATATATATATATTTTTTTTTTTTTATTCACAATATTATTCATAGGAGGCTTTATAAAAAATAAAAAATAAAATAAAGATATTTTTTCCATATATATGAAGATTTGTTTTGAATAAAAAAATAATAATAATACAAATCACAGAAGAAATGTGTGTAGATTTCTGTCCATGCTGATACTCCAAAACAAAATGAGTTTTTAAAACTGTACATATGTGCATGAATATCTAGTTTAATTTGCAATTAGCTCAATATCTTTCAAAGATTTGATTCCACTAACCTGCTGAGTCGATGTTATGTTTTTGTTTCCATGCAGACTTTCCAAGCGCTTCTGGAAGTTGCGTAGCCCCAGCCAATCAGGTTAGAACTAGCGATTTTAGCTGTTTTCGTGTGTTCAATGCTTCAGTAGGTCTTTGAACGGACTGTGGGTGGTCCGTATGAGACTGAGACTGTTTCAGTTCCAGAGTCAATCTGCATGGACAAACGTTCAGATCGGATATTTTCCTCAAACCCTCTCACACATGCGCTCCATTGAATAAACGTGATGTAGAACTTGGCACCATTAGTTTTAAGTTGAATCTGCCATGCAAACTCTGCGTCAGATGGAAATGGGGGTTGAGGGGGGTGTGATTTGGTGTGAATGGCAGCACTGGCCCTGAGGCGGTGGCTCAGTGTTGATAAGGAGATTAGTCCCCGTAGAGCCTCATCGTTCCTCACAGAGAAATTAAAGGCTGCCAGTTCCTCTCTCACCTGTCCTCGTGACAGCTCTCTCGGCCCTAATCCCTGTCCTACTCCAAAGAAGCATTTATTAAGAAATTAAGAGGCCTTGTGTCGGCCCTGAGCACCTCCTCTCCTCTCTCCCCTCCCCTCCTGTCGCAGTCAGGTTGGTCTTCAAAAAGTTGTCTCGATAGCTGTGACAGGGTGATTATCAATGAAAAATTATTTAACATCACCGCAGGGCCCTTTTCTCTGACAATGCCTAATAAGTCACAAGGGTAGATATCAATCAAACCAAGCCAGTCTGGATGTAGTAAATATTCCCCCAAGTTCAGGCAAATTACCTTGATTATGTGGAGGCTCTGCATGGGGCGGCTGTAGGGGAGAGGATCGGCTCTGGGAGGAGACGGAGGTGTGTGTGTCTGTGTGTGTTTGGGGGAGTTTAGCAGGGAGGCAGTGACTGGGTCTGTTTGCTGATAAAGTTAACAGCATTGAGAACCAATTAGAATCAAAATTAGATTTACTTTTATTGGCAGTTTACTGTATAAGGTTGAAGATTTAGTTTATTCTGATCATGGTCAAATATATATTAAAATGTAGCTTTTAGGTAATGTGAATTTAATGTGAATTGTTCCTGTAAAAGCAAGCAACTTAATACATATTTTTTAATAATTATTAAAAAAATAGTGTGTTAAAAAATACAATACAATGTAATAAAATGTATTACTTTTGTCTATTTTTATTATAAATAAAATCCCCTCATATATTTATATAATATATATGTCTACCCTTAATATCCCTTTTATTTAATTATTAAGCAAACTTTTAGCCATGGCTATATTCACTGCGTAGCACAGGCTCTCATGCCGTATTACTCATACCTTGTAATGTGTCAAAAATCAAATTTATCCTCTTCAAATAATTGATAAATTAACTGCCATCACCTCGCCGTCGCTTGGATGATCCACCCCCCGCCGTCACC
Source organism: Pseudorasbora parva (assembly GCF_024679245.1). NCBI lineage: Eukaryota > Metazoa > Chordata > Actinopteri > Cypriniformes > Gobionidae > Pseudorasbora > Pseudorasbora parva. The sequence goes on along the minus strand of NC_090192.1, from coordinate 36,554,608 downwards.
AAATTTACCCCGCGGCCAAACGTGCCCAGTCATTAGAAAATTACTTGTGGACACCTCGCAAGATGACGGCCATCTTAATGACTCAAACAAAGTCCTGAAGTACGGTGATTGACGCATTTAGGACTGTGAAATTCTCACGTCACACAATGCCAAGCGTTCTCCTTTATGTTCATCCAAACGGCAGAGAAAGCGTGTGCCGCTGCCATTCGTGTCTTCTCTTTCAGCATCTCACTGCCTCAGGCCAAAGACTACCCACATTGTAATCAGTCCAAATTAACCACAAATAACAACCAGCGCTACCGATACAGGCCTTTGAGCGTGCCGGCTCACTCTGGTGATTAAATGGGGTTTCGGGGCTTATTTCATTGTTATAATACGGTGTTGAATTTGGGCAAATCGGTAATGGAGAAAAGAATGGATTTGAAATAAATCCCTTGTAAGTAATCACGGTACACAAACGTGTTTGCCTAGAGGAAGTCTGGCCCAGGTCTGGTGACACGACAACACGCTGTAATGAAAGCAAAGCTGTTAATGTGGTTTTCTTCTGTTAAATTGATTCCGGAATTTCGAAGAGAACATTATCTAATGAATTTACTCTGAATAGAAAGCAATTAAAAGGACACATCAGGCTGATTAACCCCAATGTCACCCATCAGCCACAATTGATGTACACTTTTAAATGATTTTCATAAGAAAAACTGGAGCAGATTTGCTGTCTTTCTGCCCTCGACTAATCCAGACAAATTAATGAACAAAAAGTTAATTTCTGTGATGACCCTGTTCCACTCTGACCTGGATTACTCTGGTTCCTAATGCGGCCTGTGTCACGATGTTAAGGACTAATCAGCTTTTTTCTTCCCCTTTTTCAATCAACTCATTACCTCTCACTGTAGCCGGAAAGCAAGTTCGGGATTTAGTTAACCTGACATTTTCGGGCACTGCTGTAAACAAGCTTAAAATGAGCTTCTTTCGAGCTGGGCAATTTATTTTCCCCTCTCCGCTGGAATGAGTTGACGGGGTCTGATAGTACCGGAATTGGCCTTATTATTTAATTAATAAGCTTTTCTCTTTCTCTTTGTGGTATGACCTATATTCATTGACTTGTGTTAATAGTTCACCCTCTATAAAATGTTTGATTTTAATTTTTAATTGAGTTGAGACACTTCCCCGCTTAAAGAACTTCTTCTTTTGCCTCCAAAAAGCCAATAAGCGTGGAATAATGAAAAGACAGGATGTGAGCTATTTGCGCCATGGACTGATTAAAGTTTCCTGACACAGCAAGATCCAGAATGAATCCGTTCACTTCCAGTATTTATTTATTTTTTTAGGGGGCTACTGAACAAGCAAACTATTTATACATACAATTATTAATTGCTAAAGATAAACAGGCAATCAATACATATCGGATTACAGTGGTAAAATAGGAAAATGAACACCTACTGTATTTGTATCCAGTTAAAGTCTTTACACTTCATGTTAAGGTGTATTTGTTACACTGCAGTTTAAGTACTTAGTAATATTAAGTGCCTACATGTATTTACTATAGGGTTAGTTGTTTAATTATGCATAATTTATAGTTATCAATATGTGTAGCAGATGTAACAATGCCAATTTGTTACAATGTATTTTTTTAACATGAACCAGGCAGTGATGTCTTTTGCTTTCCCACAGCTGGATTAATGCACATAATTCATGCAGTGACCTTCAGTATTAAGAGAAGGCAAAAAAAGAGCCTGGAAACACATACAGCCATTTTATCCACATGCTGAGAGAATGATGGAAGAACAATCTACTTAAGGAAGGAAAATGGGGCATATGGTGCAAACAAATTATTATAAAATGTTGTTTTGCAATACCCAGCATGTATGGGTCAATGGCATAACGTGTATATAACATATAAGTGGCACACACACACACACACACACACACACACACACACACACACACACACACACACACACACACACACACACACACAGTCTGTTATGCTCATTATTTAAAATAGTATAAGTCCATCTCTGGCCAGCGTGTGAGCACGAGTGCGATGAAACGGCCAGAGCCAGTGTGTGTTTCCTGCACAGGCTCAAATTAAAACATTTCCAGCACTGACATCCTCTGCTCACCGCGGTGTCATATTGACTGCGATTTCGCTACCAGTGGCTCGATACCACCCAAAAATCGATAAGCAGGGAGAAGTTTCGCCCCGCATCTTTTTTCCACTTGACAAATCCTTTAGTGAGCAGCTAGTTTATTCAGCACCGGCCATGGCCATTAATGCCTGTGTCATGTTTTTCTGCACTCATCTCCATGGCCTGCTGATAATGATTTTGTATCATGTTCGGCTTGTCATGCCTGTCAACTGTGTAGAACCATTTGACCAGAAGGAGGGGAAAACGCAGGCTGGACTATTGATTCCAGCTTCTCCATGTCACTTGTTCACCAGGATTTAGCTATTGATGAGGCGGAGAGGGGAAACAAGCTCGCTCCCCAGTGGCTGACTTACTAAGGAGAGTAAAAATGCAAAGTTGAGGGAAAATATTCAGCTGGAGTCCGAATCCGAGGGATTCCTCCATCGATTGGAATGCACCTTCATGTCGCTTTTCCTCCTTCTCTCTTTGTCAGAGAGACAAATCGGCAAGGTTCGACTGGTTTATTCACCTCTACGACCGTCCGTTGCTGTAAATGATGGATTCTCGTATGGGACAAATTAGATTCCGCAGTCACTCGGATGCTGTCAGGACTGCCAATATGTGCAGAATTAATAGTGATTATCAAATTTGGCCACACACCAGCTTAATGCGCGCAGAGGAGTTTTTATCATTCCGAGCGGTTGATTTGTCAGGAGTTTGTTCATTATTCGAGACCAGAGCAGGTATTTGTCCATCATGAGTAATTGAGTAGCATGTCAAAAGGTCAACACAAATAGGCCGCATGATTACGGCACTCCGAAGGCTTCTAAGAAGCGCACTTTCCCAACTGATTTCTTCGAGTTTGAATGATATCGCTTTAGAATTATCAGCTGAAACTGATTGTCCGTTGAGAATATAACATTATAGAAAAAGAAAAAAAAACTCTTCAAGTACATCTAATTCATCATGTAATTCTCTTTTTGTCACTACTCTTCTTCTAATCTGATGCAACTTTTAAAAGCTGGAAACTCCAGCGTTTAGACCGAAGAAAAATGCACTTAAAGTGATAAAAATCCACCCTGAAGAATGAAAAAATGTACGCAGTTATAAAATAGGACGAGCGAGGTAGGATATGTTATTCGTCTCTAGCTTTTTTTTCGGTCAGTATCGTTCACAAACGTCAATCCCGTGCTCTGATACTGTATTCACCTCATCCAGTGCTGAGATTACATTTAGATATGGAGGAGTCTCTCAGTTTCAATCCAGCTTATCTCATTCTCCACACAGCACAAACAAACCCTTCCTCTTCACTTCTCATCTCTGTCTCAGGCCTGGTTCCTCCGGTTCCGTTACTCGAGCATGTTGGGTACATGTGTCATGTGTGGCCTTGAAAGCTGAGCTGCTCCCAAATATCATTAAATGTAGTATATGCATAGACTGTATTTATTGCTCCGCAGGGTGTAGTCGAGCATCTGTAAATGTTTAAAAGGGACATATAGGGGAAAATACGATATTCCTTGCTGTTTTGAAATGCAAAAAACATAAATGTCCTTAAAAATCAAAGATTAAAATGTACTACCATAAATATTTTAGGCCCACCCATATGCAACTCTGCATTCTTTCATTCTGTGTATTGTTTTGTTCAAGGTTTTTGAAGATGAGGGCACATCACAGCCTTTCTAGCAAAAATGTACTCGCTTGTTCCTAGCCATTTATGTCAACAAAGATTGTTTTCTACTGACCGCAAACATTTGAATTGTGTGAATTTATTTTGTGCATTTGTCAGTATTTCTGAGTGAAACCTGATATTCAATGCTAAATAAATTGATTTCATTGATTGGATGGTGAAAAACTGCCTCTGTATTGCAGGTGGAAGGAAGGGATAGAAACAAGAAGGCTTTGACGTCATCAGAAAAGTAATTTACAAGCAAGGTAATAAATTATGATGAAAGATTATGAAGAACTGGCATCAATGAACTGTTCACAATATGACTAGTAAGGTGCATAAAGAGGGTCAATGTTGTTCTCATTTTGACTTTAACGTATGACCACATTTACATATCAACCGCTACTCATTATTTAGCAACTGAGCCCTGGTGACAGCATGAGCTATGTCAGTACATGGAGTTTAGACAGTCATAACAAATGTCATTTGTATATTAGCAGTCTTAAAGGTAGAATGACGCAGTAGAAAAACAGCCTAATGACCAGAGAGAGGATGGAAAACAGTCATTGCAAAAAAATAAAAAGGTATAAAATCTGGGAAGTTTGTGACGTAAAAAAAGATACTGCATGTTGTGAGGGAGTGATATCACATGACCCCGGTTGTGTTCTTGAAATCACATGACCCCGGTTCCAGATGCTTTTAGCGTAAACCAAACACTTCATTCTACACTGTCTGTTTCTGCATTCATTCTGTGTCTGTGTTCAGATTTGTTCTATTTTTAATGTCCATGAAAGCATGATTTAAATGGACAGTGGGGGAAGGGGTCTGTAGTGGGGCCAAACTCTGCCCCAAAAGAGCCGGCCCTTTAAGGAAGCATCTGTTGTGTTGAAGGACAATATCCAGTCCAGGACGTTAATGTGTTTGCGGGTGGAAAAGAACGCGAACGGCTCTCCGTTCAAACCCAAAATGCGCACACACGCACACACACACACACACACACACACACACACACACACACACATACACGCGACCCTAAGCGAAAAACAGATGTCATAACTCATTGACATAATGCTTAAATTAAATACAGAAATGCACTGCATGCTTGTGTTTCTAATCAAGTGTTGTTTGCAGTGCATTTAGAGTTCATTACATGAGTTAATGACCTTGTAAAAATGTGGAAACAAGTTTAGCAAACCCACACTTGTAAAATGCTGCCTCAGTTAAACTAAGCTTGGCAGAGGATATGTAATGTAGCGAAAGAGTCATTAAAGCTACATGCCAATCACTGGGACATTTCAAATGTTTATCTTGGTTATTTAAACACATCTTACTATAGGGTGGATCTTATTGGCGAGGACGAAAACGGCCGGTTTGGTGCATCTGCATGGGGCTGTGGTCTGTTCTTCTGAAATCCGCATGTGTTTTTGCTCTACTCTAATTATTCTTTATGGTTTGGATGGATTTCTTGTTAACTTTCAGAGCTCAGAGTCTTAACTCGTGTTACGTGGTGATGTCAGCAGAGGTGCGGCGTGTTTATATGTTACGGGGCCGAGGGCAGATCGACCAAACTCTGAGAACAGGAAATGACAAATTTAAGCTAACCGGCACGACTCGATCCAAAAACAAATATTTGAACAGAAACGCAATGAGATAATGAGGTGTGCAAAAATGTTGGTCTAATACATGTGCTGAGAGTGGAGGAAAGAATGTTTCATAGAGCAGAAAACCAGAGACGGGACTGTGACGACCCTCATGTAAACATTACACTTCTCTGGTAATGATTACAATATGACAACAGATTATTCACAATAATTAAAGATGTGCCATGTATCAACAAAATGGTAAACAATCAGTACTATAATTGCTTGTGCTGTATAATTTGCATTAAAAACACTTCAGTTTATATCACTGAAATTAATTTACGCAACAATCCCGCACACAACAGAACAAAACGTTCTGAAGAGCAGGATTTTAATCAATTGCAATTAAAATGTTAAACGTCTGCCTAAAAGCAATATAAAAACACACATGCTTCAGTGTGTGTAGAGACACAGAGTTAAACATGAGGAGGAAATTTTCTCATGTCTTCCACTCATGTGTTGTTTGGTATCCAACAGAGGGCAGTACAGTTAAGAGGAAGTGAGCGCGCACACACACACACACACACACACACACACACACACACACACACACAGACAGAGAGAGAGAAAGAGGGGGGGGGGTTACTATACTGAGTTGAAATATTCATTATTTTTGTTTATCAGTATATGTAACTTATATTTACATTAAATAATATTTATAAATAATGGCAGGTTTAATTGAACTTTTAATGTTACACAATATATTAATTAAAATCAAATAATAATTATAAGTTGAAACTATAAGTTGATTTTAACATTAAATGTTGATTTATACATTTATGCATTTAATTTTAATTGTTTTTTTTTATTGATCCATTTATATTTTTAATTTAAATAGTTAATTAAGTATTTCATATTTATAAATGTAAATATATTTCTACATGTATTGTTATTATATCCCTTACACTAAATTTCATCTATATACAGAGTTATTTTAAACGTTTACCATCGTAACAATACATTATTGTCTCTGCCACACCACAAGTCAGCATCACAAAGAGAGAGAGAGGGAGTTGGAGTGGAAAAAAGAGAAAGGGGGTCGTTGGTGGCCGTGTTTTTTTTTTTTTTGGGCTCCTGTGCGCACCGGTGTGCACGCAGAGCATTTGTATGTATATATACAGCGGGAGTGTGGACGGGCGGATGGGGTGGAGGAGAGGAGGATGGGGGTTGCTGGTGGCCATGCAGGCGGACAGGTAGATGAAGAATGGCCCGTCGTCAGACGCTGATTTCTGAGATTGCTAATGATGCCCGGACAGCAAGACTGGAGCCGACACTAATGAAAGGTGCAGCAACTCTGGAACCTCAAGGGGTTCGATTTAAGAGAGAGAGAGAGTAAGAATTAACACACCACCACCAGAGCTGCAGGGAAAAAGGGCTGCAACCTCCCCCCTCCGTAATTTTTCAGACTCGTTCCAACCTTTCTTTTTTAAACACTCTTTTTTTGGGGGTGGGATTCACAGATGATATTCTTCAGGGGAATGTCTCGTCTCCACGAGAGGGGCTGGAGTGTGTTTCTAGACTTGGATGCTTTACTATAATTGCGTTAAAGTCTGTCGTTGTTGAAAACTCACTCTCCCTCTGTGGAACAAGCTCCTTTCTGCTGACATTCTTGACACATTTGCTAACATTAGAATGGTATTTCGCTTCTGTCTTTTTTCATGCAGCATTGCATTTGCACATATTCTTGGCTAAATTGAGCAATTGCCTTCCACTCATTACAAGCAGATAATTCAGAAACGTTATTCATGTTCATTACAATTATAGCTGATAGAATAGCTGTAATATTTGTAGTGTTAAACTTAAAGTAACACTTTAAACAACAAATACACAAGTGTGTGTGTGTGTGTGCGTGTGTGTGTGTGTGTGTGTGTGTGTGTGTGTGTGTGTGTGTGTGTGTGTGTGTGTGTGTGTGTGTGTGTGTGTGTGTGTGTGTGTGTGTGTGTCTGTGTTTGTGTCTGTGTGTGTGTGTCTCTGTGTGTGTGTGTGTGTGTGTGTGTGTGTGTGTGTGTGTGTGTGTGTGTCACCTAGAAGTGTTAATCTAAAACAATAGTTAAAGGGGTTAAGGTTGTTAGGCATGATTAGGATGCTGTTAAGTTAGATAAAAGTTAGATATAAGGATATATATATATATATATATATATATATATATATATATATATATATATATATATATATATATATATATATATATATATATATATATATATAGATTACAATAAGGGGTTTGGATTATAAAGTTCACAGTTGCAAAGTTACTCAAACTAACGTACAGTCAGTAGAATGTCTGTTAGAGGACCATCACGATACAGTGTTAGTAGATATTAAGCAGGAAGTCTACTAATACTTTAATGAGAGTTGTATGTGGCTACAACACTACTTGTCTAAAGAGAACAATCAAAATAAAGTGTTGCTAACTATGTTTATTATAATAATTACATTTCTTTGTGGTAGATTTGGTGACAGGGTCCAAACTAAAAAAAATAAAAAAATAAAAAAAAATGTTTTGGAGAGGAAATAAAAATGTATTAGCAGCTGAAACATGATGCATTAAAACAAAAATGTAAGAATAATAATCTGAATTGAAGCGATGTGAACATGTCAGCATTCGATTATATAGCGACCTTCTACTAATTTGCACTAATTTGTCTTATAACAACTTTACCTTCACAAGTTTATCTAGGACACCTAAAGTTTCTTCCTTTCTCTCCAGAACTCCTGCATGCTTGTGGTGACACATTTGTTGAATATTTCTCAGATGCAAGACACCAAAAGTTCGATATGAAGAACAAAATCACAATGGGTCTCTTTTTTACTGAAGTGTGCAAGCTTAGTAAATTTAGCAAATGTTAAAAAGTTCATACCATACCCATTTTAGTGCATTTATGTTCGGTGTTCATGTATTTAAGAATTCCATTGAATATGACTCATCCGACTGATTTTCAGGTTTATCGCTTGAGTTTTATACTGTGGTGATGATGATGGGTTAATAATATTTTGCTGTTGTGTTTCACATGCTCAAGTGGACCTGGTCACATCCCCTGTAAGCGAGTTGCTCTCACGGCACGGCATGCAGGACTGGACTGCAGTTGACTGTCACGCTGGTGGATCAGTTCTGTGGCTTTGTGCTCGTGTCTTTGATGGTCACCTCGCGTTGGCCTCTTAGTCCCCCGCCTGGCCGGGCTCTCCACCTACAGGGTGTGTGGCTCTCAGATACCGCCCAGAACTCCAGGAGAGGAGGAGAGAGACGGACGGACAGAGGAGAATGATTCTCAGAGATAGGCCTGTCCTTTAGTCTGCACTGACCTATCCAATTCCCCGCTCTTCTGCCTGTCTGCCTTTGAACCGCTGACATTGAGTGACTGTTCACTCTGCCTCAGCAGCTGGCTTTGCCGCATCTAATACAGACCCATGCTGTTTTAGCCCCTTTCCAGCGAGAAAGATAATGAAAGATTCAAAAATAATATTTGTTTTGGCGCCGCTACCTTTATAATGAAACGGATGCCCTTGACCGAGGGAGAAATGGCTTTTTTTTTTGTTCTCTGGCCTGTTACTGATCAGTGTTTGTGGGTCAAAATACTGTTTTATTCTTCAGCAATTTTGTATTGCAGTCATGCAGCTGCGTGTTCTGTGCTCGCTTTATTCTCTCTCTTTGGCGGGTTTGACTCCTGCCCGGTGCAGGAAGTGCATGTCTCGATGTATTGCATGTCTTCTAGCCGCTTGTATTAAATTCAAAAGAAAAGAGGCCACATGTGTTCCTCAGAGCAGACTAACTCGCCTAACCTGTACCAGTTCTATTTTTCCGCTGAATAAAATATAGCCGGTCATGTCCTGCGATAAATAATATATTTCTGATTATAGATGTAGCTACTTTCAGTGCACCCCGCAAAATCCACAACCATGAATTTCCTTATGTTTTTCCATTTGAAATATTTCATGTTACAGCCATTGCCCACCCTATACAAAGATATGAATTATTAATTCTAAAGGACTGGCCGCTGAGTTGTTTCTGAAAGAGCAGGATATCTGTGGTCAGGGACTGAAATACTTCTACTTTTCCCTTGGAAATCTCGCTCTGTTTCACATTCTAACACAGAGCAGGACCCAGCCTATTCTCACCTATTGTGAATTTCCAAACGAAATGATCAAATGTAACAATGCATCTCTGCGGACCCCTTTCATGCACGCCCTGAACTGGTCTTCCAGAATGACATTGAGCTGTGGACATTGTAGATTTCTGAGTGCAAGAAGGAGTTAGTTAATAATAAGTTAAATGGGATAGTTAAAATTTTAAAATTTTGTCATTATTGTCTTCAACCCTTATGTCATTCCAAACCTGTGGTGCACAAATGAAGATATTCTGAAAACCGTTATTTTGTTTCCTAATGCTAATGTTATTGCCTGCAGAAGAAGTAAATGCATAAAGGTTTGGTACAAGATGACGATGAGTAAATGATGACAGCATTTCTGTTTATACCTTTTTAGATATTAATCATAATAACTATTTTTGACTCTTTTCAAATAAACAACTCTTTCCTACAATCCCCATTCCCAAAAAATTGGGACACATTGTACAAATTGTGAATAAAAAGTTTTATAAATCTCATAAACTTATATTTTATTCACAATAGAATATAGATAACATTTAATATTGAAAGCGAGGCATTTTGAAATGTCATGCCAAATATTGGTTCATTTTGGATTTAATGAGAGCTACAGATTCCAAATAAATTGGGACAGGTAGCAATAAGAATCCAGAAAAGTTAAATGTACAGATATGAACAGCTGGAGGACCAATTTGCAACTTATCTGGTCAATTAACAACATGATTGGGTATAATAAGAGTCTCTCAGAGTGGCAGTGTCTTTCAGAAGTCAAGATGGGCAGAGGGTCACCAATTCCCCCAATGCTGCGGCAGAAAATAGTGGAGCAATATCAGAAAGGAGTTTCTCAGAGAAAAAATGCCTTTGAATGTATTGAAGTTCTCATCATTTACAGAGCATAATATCATCCAGAGAATCTGGAACGATCTGTGCGTAAGGGTCAAGGCTGGAAAACCATACTGGATGCCCGTGATCTTCGGGCCCTTGATGAAGCACTGTGTCACATACAGGAACAGGAATGCTAATATGATGGGAATCACAACATGGGCTCAGGAATACTTCAGGAATACACTCGCTATTCAACCAGTGTTTAAAAAACATTATTAAACCGTCATTTACAGATTCACCATTATGAAAGGATTTACCTATGTGCAGTTGCTGTCAGATCCAATACTGTCCCCCGTTTCCAAAATAAAATTCTGCCTAACAAACATATAATCATCTAACATGATCCGATATGTCATTAAAATAAACCATCCACTTGACACGGGGATTCTTCTGAAGTCTGTACAGAGGAGCAAAAACGCTGTTTAAACTGAACACGTCAAAGCAAATGTTCTTTCACTTTTCCATTTGTCCTTTTGTCGACAGACTCAAGCATGTGGGGTATGTAAGAAACTTAGCATGCATCTGTATACTTTATCCAGTGTAGACAGCATCAGTTATTATAATAAAATCTATTTGCTATTTGCTCGCATCCGGTAGGCCTATAGGCAAATGTCTGTTGTTAAGCAATGTAAAGCCAGTGAGCAATGATGATGCAATGATTCATCAATGTCTTGCTCTGGACATCGTTTTTGGAGCTTGATTAAATAAATGCTTTATTTTTAATGAGGAGGATGTTTTAAAAATTATAGCCTTATTTTAATGATCTGAGCACATGGTCTGAAGCACATGGCACTGGTGCACTTAGGGCATGTCTGAATCCACTTTTGCTAGTTTAACGATGAAAACTATAGGTTCACCAGGCGCATGGTCCAAAAAGGTAATCCCTTAATGAGTCATGGGTGTGTTTTGGGCATAACAAGCAATAAACCAATCAGAGTCTCATCAGAGTCTCATCTCCCATTCCTTTTAAAAGCAAGTTACGCTCACGCCATACCATAGATTTGACTGACTGCTTCTCCAGAGAGGAATCCTTTTATTTTTAATATAATTTTTTTTTGCAATAAGCGCAGTGTGCACAATTCTATAGGCACATATTACTAACACACTCTTTAAATTAAAATACTCTGCTATCGACTTTAGACCAGGTTTTTGTTGGTCAAAGGCGCATTTGTTTTCAGTCCTCATAATGGCAACGCTCCAACAATGCACCTGAACACACCAGGTTAGAAACAACACGCCCATGGGTGATCAGATGGATGGAAGAGCATTTGCTACTTAAATAAAGTGGTGCTAGATGTCGGGCCAAAACTAGGAAAAAACAATTGCATCGCGGCTGGTGTATGATGTTTTAAGCTTTTAATGGTATAAAGACCTCTTATGTCAAAAAGGAAAGGCAAATTTGATTTCTCATGTCATTACCTATGGTGTATATATATATATATATATATATATATATATATATATATATATATATATATATATATATATATATATATATATATATATATATATATATATATATATATATATATATACATTCACTTGCCTCAAATTGCAATGTTTATATTTATATATATATATATATATATATATATATATATATATATATATATATATATATATATATATATATATATATATATATATATATATAATTGCAATTTGAGGCAAGTGAACGTTTAAATCAGTTTATGTTTAAGTCAAGTGGACAGTGCTCATCATTTAAATAATTCCACCAGTCTTGCAGAGGAAACTCTGAGATTTGGCTGCTTCTAGGAGGAAAATCTACAGCAGAAGTTGGATCTGTAAAACTGTCCTCCCCATTGGGTTGCTTTTGGCTGTTCGTTCACTAACTGTCTGCTCTGTATCTAAATTCACAAATATTCTCTTCTTTTTTTTTTTACTTCTCAGAACAGTACGAAGTCTGATTGGATCTAACTTAGTGCTCTCAACACATTCATATTCAGCTAAACGCATCGGACATTAAGTAAACATTTCTGGGTTACGCTGCTCACTTACACAGACATGAGTGATCAATGCACACATTATGCTCCAATTTTTTTGTTTCCTGGGCAACATAAAGTGCAACCATTCACCTCCACTGGAGTTTGAACATTTGAGATTTTTGGCCTTTGGTTACCCTCCCGCCAGCATGCCTGAGATACCTCAACACACACACACACACACACACACACACACACACACACACACACACACACACACACACACACACACTTGGTTCGCTATCTTTGTGGGGACTCTTCATAAACGTAATGTTTTTAACAAACTTACAATAATCCAACCCATAAACATTCACATCTTACAAAACTTTCTGCATTTTTACATTTTCCACAAAAAAAAAAAATAATTCTTTATGATTGATATTATATTTAGGTCTCCATGGAGACAAAAGTCCTCATGATGTGCATTCAGGTTGAAGTCCCCACCGGGATAGAAAAACATGAACACACACACAAATTCAAACCTAGGGCATTGTATGGTAATTGAACTGCCACAATCCATGTTTTTTTTTGTGTGTGTGTGTGTGTGTGTGTGTGTGTGTGTGTGTGTGTGTGTGTGTGTGTGTGTGTGTGTGTGTGTGTGTGTGTGTGTGTGTGTGTGTGTGTGCTTGTGTGTGTGTCTTGTTTTACCACAACGAGCTCATCCTACTTCTGATTATAGATTTTTAATTGCAAAAAGATGTATTTAATGTGGCTAAATGGTTTTGTCAGTGTCTGGTTTCGACTCAAACCATTTGTTTGCTCTATAAAAATGCTTGGCTCTTGAGATGTAATGATATTCTACATGTGGTGAAATAAAATAATAAGACATGAGATGCAGAGACGGACGAATAACTTACTCCCTTAGACTTCAGTTGAATATTTTTAAGGCAAGATGGAGCCCAATTTGAAGAATATTACATAATGATTAATGAACCACTGTGGCACACTATGGCAAACCTCTGTCTTGTTTGCTGTGCTTGATGTAAGAACGTGACATTCTTATTTTATTTTTATTCTATTTTTGTATATTTGTATATTTGTATTTTTTATTACTATTCAGATTCTGTTAACTATTGTATATGCACCCCTATTGCATATTATTGATGTATATTCGTTAAGACATGCTGGTTCTATTAAAACAATTTGTTTGAAAAAAAGAAAAAAAAAAAGACGAGCTGCTGGGTTTTATAGGAATTATACCTTATGGATTGCCATACGGATTTAAACTGCAGTGTACTGTAACAATGGCCTCAAGTGGCTTTTTGCTTTCATAAAAAGGTTGCAAAAAAGGAACCCAGAATTGTATAAAATCTCTCCCAGTTAGACCAGTTTTTACATGCTGTCACAACAGTAAAAACCGTCAAAGCAGCTACAGTTAAACTTTTTTGGGAGCTGATTTTTTCATACACCCGGCTCTATGCAGTGTTAGGCACGTCGCAAGTGTTTTTTGCTAGTTTCAGCCCGACGCCGTTATCATTTTCATGTCCAGTGCCACATTGTTTAAATAGCAAATGCATTTGCACCCATGGGCGTGCTGGTCTGAAAACATGTAATGTTGGCACATTTCTATTTTGAGGAACTAAAAACAACTGCACAGTTGACCAGCTGGAACCAGGGCCTGTTGCACAAAACTAGGATAAGGTATTAAGCCGGGATATCTTGGTGATCTTGTCATCTGTATGCAAAATGTAGTACACCGGTGACGTATAAAAACGTACCCTGAAGGCACACTCACACCAAGAATGATAAAGAAAGATGACTGTCTATTAGCGGATAAATTGAGCCAGGATCACCAACATATCCTGGCTTAATCCCTACTCCTAGTTTTGTGCAATAGGCTGCTGGTCTAAAATCAATATTTATTTATATATCTTTTTGTGTTATTTAATAAGTGTGTTAGTAATGTGCGTCTATAGGCGGGTGCACAGCAGGCATTCACTCTGCTGTTACACACACACAGGGATGCACAGCAGCGCACAAACATTTTTAAATATTAAAAAAATAAAAGGATTCTTCTCTGAAGAAGCTTTCAGTCTTTCGGCTCGCAAATTCAGCCATGGAAATAGCGGATCTGCCAAGGTGCGAGCACAGTTGGCTTTTAAAGGGAATGGGAGATGAGACTCTGATTGGTTTATTGCTCGTTACGCCCCAAAACACACCCATGACTCATTAAGAGACATTAGCAAAAGTGGATTCAGACACTCCTTAAGTGCACTTGCCCACTGTGCTTCACATCATGCTCTTACATCGTTAAAAGCGGACCCTATATATGAGCTAAATAATCTGAGACTAAACCTTATTTTAACTAAAAATCTTATTTAAACCTTTAGATATATCAACAAAACATTTTGGTTTTTAAGACACAATTCTAAAACAAATTATAATTAGAGTTTGTAAATTTATAAAAAGCATTTTCTTAAGACTTGTGGACCCCATTATATCAGTGTTTTATATCTAATTGCATTGCTTGGTGTGCTTCTTCAGTTTAGTATTTACTGTTTTGATGAATATAGAGCTGGAATAATGTAGTGTTGTCACGAACATAAAAAAAAAGCCATTTTGGATCCATTTCTGTTTAGCTAACTTAGAATTTCAGTTAATTCTGATGATATGTGAGCACAGAATAAATGTATGTTCACAGAATTTATCACCGGAATGTAGAGTCTGGTCTGTTTTTTGGAATAAATTGTAACATGCGCGTACAAAAATCTTTCTGAATTATGAGTGTAAAAGCTTGACGCTGATGTCAGTGAAATTGCGGTTTATTTGTCTAGCACTTTGTCTTGTTGAAAAGGTGGTTTTAGTCTCGAGTTTTTGTTCCTTCATATTTTGGTTCCCTCTGTAAAGCATTTATTTAGAAAGTAAATGTTGGGGAAAGTGTGATGAAAAGCAGCCCCCTGTTATGTTTGTGTGTATGAGCGTGTGTGTTGGACGGGGTTTGGGCAGCTGGTTTATGTGGATGTGTTTTTGGGGCCTCCGTGCAGGTTTTGTGGGGGTTTCAGGGTGGCACCAGCGCCAGACAGCCGGAGAGTCTGGGCTCTATCAGCGCCGACTCACCCCAGACGGAGAACTTCAATCTGGGCTGGAGGAGCGCAGGGGGAGGCCTGGCTCTCTGGCTGAGCAGAGGGCCGAAAATTGAAAGGAACGTGTTGCTTTGACAGCACGTTTGATTGATGACGCCTGGCTACTGACAGATATGCTTTAAAAAGTTTTCAGTGGTGCTCTTATGCCTCTGAAAAGTCCAATCCTCACACACACACACACACACACACACACACACACACACACACACACACACACACACACACACACACACACACACACAAACATACAGACAGACAGTGTGGTCAGGTGTGAGTGAGTTATCGCCAGGATGGAGAATCAGGCTGCGTGAAGCGAACACACCTTTATTTCTCAGGAGGCTAATTATTTCTGCTGAAAAACAGAGACGGAACACAACATGGAGTGAGTGCATGCATTCCAAATGAACTAAATCAGAAATTAGCCCATGTTGTACATCCACAAACCCATTTGCTCAGTCGAGTGTTGTGTCTTGAAAAGGTGTCAAAACGATTACTATTTTGAAGAGGCTTGCATAATTTCCATGATGCGTGACAATTAAAAACGATCTCCCGTTGCTCGTTCAGGAAAGACAACAGTCAAAAGCTTGTGTGAGTATCAGCTCACAGCTCTCATAAGGAGACGTCACTCGAGCGACTTTCATCCTGTACCAGGATATCACTGAATCGTGCCGCGTTCAGCGTGTTCTGGGAGATTGGCTGCTTTGTCGAATACTAAACTTCTTGGGTTTAGAGTAAAAATTCATCCGCGTCATGTCAATACCCTGTCAAACCCAAAATTAATTTTATTTTATTTTATTTTATTTTATTTTATTTTATTTTATTTTATTTTATTTATTTATTTATTTATTTATTTATTTATTTATTTATTTATTTATTTATTTATTTATTTATTTATTTATTATCATTTATTTACATTATTTATTTATTTTATGATTTATTTATTCTTTATAAGCAATAGTTTTATGGGAAGAATAAACTGAACTTGTATTTAATCTCTCTTTTATTAATTTGTATTTTTTATGTATATTTTAATATTATTATTTATTCTATATTTTTTAATTGGCGATCAGTTTATTTATATTTATTTGTTAATAAAAAAAAAAATATTTATTTATTTATTTATTTGAGTTTAGTTTGGTATTAAATGTATTGAATCTGGTTGAATTCTCATCTGCGTTTTGGCTTAATGGAATCATCCGAACTGAGGTGAGATCCCAAAGGCAACGTTTAGGTGGTGCAGAATGATTTTTCCCTTATGGTTAGAAGTACATTACGCCGCATGTTCTGCGATCTCATTGTCCTCTCTCTCAGCAAGGCTTTCAGATAGCTGAAATGCAGCGTATCTTTGCTATGCCCACAGGCTAATGTCTGTAGCTGGTCTGGGTCGCTCCCTGGTCTTTTGAGAGCATTCGGATCACGCCATATTTCATACTTTCCCTGAGCGCTGCTCTGGAAAACTGACATGCAGCTTTTGGGTCATACCCAGCTTCGCTCCTCTCCGGGACCCTTCCTGCAGTGTCTCCCTTGTTATTTTTAGTGGCAGTGTTGCATTGTGGGTAGAAAGGCAGAATGCGTCCTGGCGCAGATACAGAGAGATCTTTGGTGTGCGTTCTCAGTGGCATACATACAGTCAACACAGCAGCGTGAACATGCTGTGGCCTAGATTTCACAACAATATGGCAGCTCTCTGTGAGTTTTCACTCCCAAACTTGTTTGAAAACGCACACATGACGTGCAGTTCAATTAACACCAGCAGGGAATTGGGTTGCACCGCATTCTTTGTATTTCCGATCGGTGACACAATTCTCCTGCATTGTTTTTAGCAGGAGCGAGGATGCGACGGAAACTTTGCCATTTAGACCTGAGGTTTTAGTTGTGCTTCCACAACTCTTTAGTAGAAAAAGGAAGAGAGTTCCAATCCTGAGCAACAGCGCGTATATTAAAACTGTTGGGACGCAGTGGGCCGCTCTGCTCTGGGCGTAATTTGGTTGATCTATAATATTAATTTTAAAGAGCATCCCTACTGAGCAAGCTGAACCACTGTTGACCACTCAAGCCATATAAATCTGTATTGAGCAGAGATATTAGCCAAGCTAAGCTCTAATAAAGTAATATTGCTTAAGCCCTAATACATGTACTCAGCACCCGATAAGCTGCCCAAGAGATTCAGCATTATTCAAAATGTATGTGATTTCACCAGGCTTTCGTTAGAAGTGAATAACTCCCTCTCAATCTCCGGTCAATGTTCGGGAGACCAGATGTTTCCCATTCCACCGTTATTCCGCGTTCGCATTGCAGTACGTGAACGTGCACTGCACCTTGTAATTAAAATATGAGTTTTGCGTACAGGGAGGATTGAACTCTGAACCCTGTGTTGACACGGGTACGAGCGAACGTTGATTTCGACCTCTCCGGACCTTCTCAGCAGCAAAACAAATTACACTATTTGCATGTTTTATTTTATATTTTTATTTTTGTTGCCTGCGTGTTCCCCGTTAATCAGAAGCGTTTGTGACCCAGGGGGTATTACATGAGAAATGTGCATTTTCAGTTTTCTTCACAAATGCACTTTATTGTTCAGTACCGAGCTTGCTTTCCTCCGGAGAGCTCAGACTTTTGGCTTGTGAACTCTCTAGAGCCCGCAGGCTGGTTATCACTCACTATCACCAATGAAGAAACCGGCTGCCGGTGATTATTAAACGCGGCCCTGTAAATTCACATGCTCCAATAAGTGACATATTTAGAGAGCTATCAGCCAGACAGCAATTACCTGCTGTTGGCACATCCAGACGGGTGGAGGAGGTCGGGTTGGGGTGGTGGTCGTCTTGTAAAACTATTTTGTTTCATATTTAAACAAGCTACTTATAAATATAAATATTTTATCCACTCATTTTCAGTGTCAGTTTTCTTTTTCTTTGTCAGAAATGTCTTTTAATTTGTGGTCACTCACTATAGGATTTCCCTTGAGCTCACTTTTCTTCCTGAAAGAAAAACAAGCCAGTTTCTTAAAGACATCATGTGACTTCATTTTGGAGAGAAATCACCAGCACGTACATCAGTAAGCATTTGCCATGGATTGTATGTTATTAGTTGGTTTGTGTTTCGTAAAATCATTCTGACATATAAAAATATACAGAAAATATGTATAATAACATCAACCTTATGGTTTTGGTTCAAATATCAATATTTTCTTTAAGCTGACATCCATATGTAAGCTAACACGCTTTATTCTGTCCTGTTAGGCATCCTTTGAATTTTTTGACATTATGTAAATAATCAGGTTATAATGAATAAACCCAAGTGCCTGAGCTTGACTAGAGCAAGTATAGAAAAAAAGATTTTTATGGAAAGTTTATTCCTTTTTTAAGAGCTACAGAATTCAAATAGCACTCTATAACAGGAATGACCCATATATAATATGTTACAATACAAGACTGCAAAATGCTTTTATGAAACATGAAACAGCCTCTGAAAATGTCTGTCTATCTCAGTCTGAGTGAGCAGAGCCCATATGCTCCTCGGATCGGGTTTCATCAGAAAGCCAGTGTGAAAGAAGCTGTTAGACATCAGGCTGATGGCAATCATTTCAGCAGAGAGTCAGGCTACTGCAGGCCAAGAGCTTAAAGTGCTTAATTTACCTGACCTCTGACCCCATGCCTGTCATGTGACTATTGATTTTCAATAGCTGAAAGATCCATACCACCCAGCGAGTAGACTGCAGCGAAACACCCCCACCCTATACACAAACCCTGTTCTTGCTAATTGGTGGTTTTGGTAGTTGGTGGTGGGGGGCTGGAGTATTTATTTTACTGTTAACAAGGAGGCAAAGCAAAGCCAACTCCATAATGAAGTCCAGAAAACTGGATATATTAACACTCATCCTCTTCAACAAACATCTGATACTTTGTTTGTTTGTTTGCAATTGCATCCATTCCCTCTTAAAGGGTTAGGCACTATAAAGCATAATAAATGAGGGAAAGAATCTGAGATATTGAGCAAAGGTCTTTCTTGTGACTTCACCTAATGAATATTTTCCTATTGACTTGCACAAGGAGGAACTAAGGAACATCCCTTGACCTATTTTACCTTTAATCAGGTAAATGACAATATATAATATAAAGATTAATGATGCAACTTCAACTAATGTTGGTATTATATATGCTTCTAATGCAGCTTAGTTGGTATTATATATAAAAATATATGGTATTTTTATACACACAATCAAACACTCACTACTGGTCAAACATTTGGAATAGTTAAAGGAATTGTATGTAAGAAATGTATTTCAATTAGTCATGAAATGGCCTTGATATGTGACTAAACATTAAGAAATCGTGTTAATTTCAAATACTTCTATCACTGACAACAGTAGTCCGGCCAGGATATTATCACTTAGTTGTTGTTGCAGCCCTCGACTGATGTTGATGTTGACATGTTGTGTTTTGGCCTGAAGAGCCGCCCAATCACGAGTCAGTAGTGTTTGGGCATCCAGATCTGCTCTAGTTACCACAGCTGCAGCTACAAACGTTCTGGCAACCTCGAGTCAAGGGGAGGGGGAGAGGGATACACCTGCAGTACCAGTTTTGGCCACAATCTTAAATACACTTCCTTTAAAATTTGTAATGTATTTTCATTTTTAAGCTCATACTTATTGCGACTGCTTTCACTTGATCAACATACAGTAAAAAGCTATATTGTGAAATACTATGTAAAAGAGCTCTATTTTTTATTTTATTTGAACATGCTTTGAAATGTAATAAAGGAAAAGCAGAAAATTTCAGCACTATTACTCCAGTCTTGAGTGCCACATGATCCTTCAGAAATCATTCTAATACAATGATTTGCTGGTTTTAATTTATATTGTATAATTTATATAATATAATTATTATAATTTATATATATATATATATATGAAATCTATCTACATATATTAAAGCATAACAGATCGAGGCAGTTGAATCGACTAAATTGGTGCAACAAGGTGTCTAATAGGATCATTAACCCCTGTCGCTGTATGTTTTGGACGTTGCATGAGTGTCTGTGTGTGTGTCTTAGCTTGTGCATGTGTGTATGTGTGCCAGGCTGGTACGTGGCAGATTGCAGGAACAGGCTGACTGTTAGCGGCTAGCTCAGCAGTGCCGAGCTCGATCTGCCATCTTCCCGTGGATTTACAGCTGACGCTGTGGTACTTCAATTAGCTCTATAGCACACAGATGTTGCTTAAATGTGCCTGCTAATGATACTGCAATAAGCGTGAGATTCATGCCATATTCAAAGGCACGTAAATTTCTCAAGTGGCACAATTAAAGGGGGAATACAGGATGGGCGGCAGAGAGGTGGCAGACCCTCCAGTTGGGAAACTGCAGGTCTGATCAGTAATGGGTCACCATGACATTCCGCTTTAATGCTCTGTTTCACTCTGACTGGGTTTAATGTTTTGCTAAAGAAAGGAAAATGCTTTTTCTTGAACCTTCTTTTTTCTGGACACAATCTTCTTTGTGTCATTGTTGCGGAGTTATTGTCATAGAAAATGTCCTGTTTTTAAGTCTACATACGTAAATGATGAACTGTTTATGCATACATTAAATATATATATATATATATATATATGGGTCAATGACGAATAAGGTTTTCAAGATCATTTTTTATTTTTTTTAAGCAAAACGGTTTTAAAATGCATTTTTATGTCCATACAAATGTTTGATGTTGCTTCATATTGGTTTTACAGCTTTTTAGGCAGCTTTAATTCATTATTAAACAAGATTTCTGATTTTAGCACCCAGAAAATGTCAGGTAGTGCGACCATATATTAATTTAAATAAATATACATTTAATGTACTTAGCACTACTGAGAACTTGTAAATATCAGTCCTTGTAGTGTCTTAAATGCATATTGCATTATAAATTCCCCTTTCATTTCTTTATTTATTGTCTTTTTTATTCCAATTCATATAAATGGCTACTTTTCTATGTGTTCAAACACCAATTTTTCGATAAGGAGTTTTTATTTTTGTTTTTAATTGTTAAAATGATTTCTATATGTTATATAAAGTTTTACAGTTATATTTCTTACTTTATTTTGCAATTGCAGTGGAAATTGATAAATTTAAAAGAAAATATGCTGGTTGCACCACCTGACCATGACCGGTCGCACCACCTGACGTTGTGATCAATAATGATTGATATTCACAAGATAAAAGTAAAAATGTCAATGCATTTTATTCTGGTTTCAATTGCCTTTATTTTAATCATCAGACCAATTTATGTAACTCAGTAATATAATAATATTTCATTAACAAGAAGTGCAAAACAATACAGACAAAACCTCAAGGAACAAGTTAAATAA
Source organism: Pseudorasbora parva (assembly GCF_024679245.1). Taxonomy (NCBI): domain Eukaryota; kingdom Metazoa; phylum Chordata; class Actinopteri; order Cypriniformes; family Gobionidae; genus Pseudorasbora; species Pseudorasbora parva. The sequence goes on along the minus strand of NC_090192.1, from coordinate 36,532,753 downwards.
ATGAAAACATCTTTTATATGGAACTAGTGCAAATATTGGGCCCAGAATCTATCAATCTATTGTTCATTCAAATAGACTCATTAGTAACAGTAAGTCAAGATAAAAATAAATAAATAAAAACATTTGATTATCGATTCTTTAGAACGTCTCGGTTACGTATGTAACCCTCGTTCCCTGAAGGAGGGAATGGAGACGTACGTCGAACGTGACCGACTGAAAGGGAACTAGAAATTTAAAACATTTCTATTATTAACATGTAATAACTGTGTAATTACCACAAAACATAACATCTTAACTTTAGTTGTAATTTATCTAGATATACACAAAACCTTGCTTTTCTTTTGGCAAGGTACTCTGCCCTTGCAACTGGATCACTTTTTAAAGGTGTCATGAAGTGGCTTTTTTGTTTTTATATATACTGTTGTCTGAGGTCAACTAATGATGTTCGTGTGGTTTTTACATTCAAAAACATCATAACTAATAAGCGATAGTCTATTTTCTACACTGGTTTTGAGGCTCTCTCCTGAACGCTGGGTTTTGATTGGTGTGTCACGGGAGACTTAGAAGTAAACGCTGTCAGTTCATTGGAGGGAGGGATTGTTTTGAAAGCGGCAACCAGAATGATTCTCGCGACCACAGGGCTCGTGAACGTCTTTATCAAACAAACACAATGATTTATTTCTCATCCACCCGCGATTGATTGAAATATTATTTTTGTATTGCTTGGCCTGCCCGATCGGTGGATAGAAGCACAAACTGCACACACACACATGGACGTGCTTATTATTCTGTAGAGGCGTGTTTCGTCAGTCGATGATGTCAGGATGAAGCACAAGACCGACGGCCTGGTGTTTATAAAAGCTTTTCTTTGACTAACAAGGACATTTGCAGCTCGGAAACTTACAGGATATTCTTATTTTACCATGACCTTTTATATATCGAGCTCTATGTTGTGCGGTTTTCTCCTTGCTTGATAATGGCATCTACAAAAACAAATGAAAAAAGATTAATTTAAAGATGCAATATGCAATTGTTTTAGTATCAGTGTTGGTTATTCTTGAAGAATATGATTTTTAGATGGACAATGTGCTTAAATGGTTACCCATACCATCATAAAAAAAAAAATATATATTTTTTTTATCTTATTTTTATCTTTTTTATTTTATTTTTTTATATATATATTATATATCTTACAAAAAGCTTTATACATTTATTAAAATGTATTTAATATATTCAAAAACATGAATTAACATGACTTTTTTCAGTTAGTTTAACTGCAATTCTGGTCGCGACACCTGACATATTGGTCGCACCACCTGACATTTCAAACTAAATTCAAATCTAACAGGCATTAATTTGGACACCTATAAAAATGTTTGACCATGTGCTCAAGGTTATAGATATTTTTTTTAGTCAAATACACATTTTAATAATAACAACACATTTTCAAAGTTTTCCAGGGGTCATACCGCCTGACATGATAAGTTGAATCAACCTCATCATTACTCAAAAATGTCAAATTATCTAATATTTATGGGAGGGTGACTAACCTTGTTACTGCATCAAATGGGTCCTCTGGGGTCTTTTGTGTGATGTCATATGCTGTCACATGGTTTTCTTAAAGGAACATTGCATAAAATTGCATTTTTATGTCGGTCGCCCTCCCTGACATTGGGAGAAGTCAATTTTTCGGACAAAAGTTTTTTAAGTATTAAAATAGTTTTGAAATAGGACTGATACACCATTTTCCCTCATTTATAATGACTTTAACATAAAATCATGCCAAACTATTCAATTAAGAATTTTAATGACAAAATTAACCTTTTTATTGCAGTTTTGTTCTCTGGTTGCAGGTTCGGACGGTCGCACCGCCTGACATTTTTGGTCTTTCAAACACCAAAACTCAAAAACATCAATTGAATTTCAATAAAATAAAAAAGGTTTCTTATAAAGGAGATATTGTAGATCAGTTTGATATATGACATGTATTTATTAAAATTATGTTTAGAAAAATAAATCATTTGGACACAAAAAATACATGTCATGTCATTGACCCATATATATATATATATATATATATATATATATATATATATATAGTGTATAGAGTCGATGGGCGGGGCCATAATGACGACGGCCGAGTTGCGCTTCCGTGCTTCTAGTAAACACAGAAACTGGCGAACGGCGGTCTTTCGAATCAGCTTTGACCGCGACTCTGGAAGACTTGGAGTTAAGCTTTTCTCTGAGAAAAGAACAAAGAACGGCACTGAAGTCATTCTTAAAAAGGGAAGATGTGTTCTGAGTTTTGCCGACCGTATACGGCGAATGTTTAATCTGTCAACGAGCTCCGCTTCACCTTCGTTGCTCTGGTTGGTGTAGCGCTATCCTATCGCGTGCAGAGGGAGTTTGAAAGACAACCGTTTATCCCGCCCCTCGGATTGAGCTGTCAATGGTGAGTTTCCAGACCAAACATCTTGATGTGGGTCTGTCTTGTCAGGCTAACTGACACCTATATTGGTCAGCTAAACAAATGTATTTAAACAGACACCATAGATCGCATGCTCCATTGATAAATTAACTAACGTCTACACGATCGTGTTGTTTACTGATGTTTACTTGCGCAACGATAGCCAACAGCATAGACATTTGAAGCAGTTTTACTCACCGCCTGCTTCCAAAGCAGGACCGTGAACCTTTATCGTCACCGCTCCGTCAAAAACACACTTCTTTGGTAACATTGTTGATTTCGTGAAGTCCTGACAGCAGTGACCGTGGCGATCCCCTTTTGCCACACGACTGAAGCGGGATGTTGTGAAGCTTCCCGTCATTTCTGCGTTAAAATCGGTTCAAATGCAGCGCTGCCTTCCCGGAATGCTTTGCGGGCGCGTTTAAGTCGTTTGACGTCACCCATAGGAATAAAGTGGAGCGCGGCGCAACAGAAGTGTTGCTCAGATGAGTGGATCTGCACCTTGAGAGCAGTGTTTTTGGGGGTGCATTTCCTCTCTCGCTCTAGTCATGCGCGCGCACTCTTCCGGGAGATGAGCCCGTACGGCCCATACAAGGACATCTTTGTCGACGTCAAGCCGACCCATACTCGAAAAAAACTCTCCGAAACTTGTGAGAAACCGGAAGGAGTATTTTTGACACAGAAATACTCTATCAAACGTCCAACTTAGTTTTTGAAACTTTGTCTATGTTTAGGATGGGAATCCAAGTCTTTAACAAGCTCAGTATGCATGAAACAGCATCCCCCCCCCCCCCCCCCCTTAAATAACTCTGTCATCGTCATCATTGTATATTTTAAAATTATATATATATATAATTTGCATGCATGCATTTTACCAAGTGTAAAAAGCTTAAATTCATATGCATTTCTATAGTATATTGTCATATACACTTGGTAAAACAAAAACTTGACTGAATTTATGGTTTGTGTGTGTATTTGAAGGTCAGAAGGTCATTTTTCCATCACCGTGACTTCAGGCAGATCTACTGACCCAAACACTGTTGATCCAGTATTTCTCTTTACTCCCTGTGGAGATGGAGAAAAAAAGTCTCTCTCTCTCTCTCTCTCTCTCTCTCTCTCTCTCTCTCTCTCTCTCTCTCTCTCTCTCTCTCTCTCTCTCTCTCTCTCTCTCTCTCTCTCTCTCTCTCTCTCTCTCTCTCTCTCTCTCTCTCTCTAAAAAACAGGGATCTGTTTGATAGGAAGACAAAAGAATGTGTGTCAATGCAATGCCAATTTTATATATATATAGTTTTACCAGTTTTATAAATGATAGATGTACAGTTCTGACAGGGCACCTCTGAATTCAATGCACTGTTTATAGTCACATGAATAATGACAAACTAAATCATGATTTTGTCAACAATGGCAGCTGAACATGTCTAATAAAAGCACCTTTGCCACAAAATGGAGCTATTAATAGATTATTTCATTAAAACTTATTCACAGCCTGTGGCGTTCGTTTTTCTTTGATATATTAACAAAATAAACAATGTATTTTACATGGAAATTCAGAATGTATGCATTTTACAAGAAACGCTAGATGCCTGTGCTGGCTGTCACAGCAGATGGATCAATAAAAATCATCATAAAAGAACGGCAAGAAAACAGTTTTCCGTTCTCGTATGAGATAATCACTGTTCATTTATCCTGTGACGGTGTGACAGATCTGTATACTGGTTATTCATAATAGTCGGTTAACCCTGATTTTGTTTTCCACACAAAAACAATGTCCTCATGTAAGTCAATCAAAATTCGCTGCTTTCATGGCTAAATCATATCATAGGCAATGACAGGTATGATGTTGATACATTAACACAAAGGTGTTCAGCTGCCTTTGTTCCCATGACGCCTTTGAATTCACGGCGTGTGTCATAAATATCTTTGTGCCAATCAAAACGTGTTCGACATTGCTGTCGGGCGGCTGTCCTTGATTCTGTCAGATCATCAGGACCTCGGTGGGACTTTGGGAAGTTGCCGTCCTTGGTGATGTTTTTAGTTTGTTTACATATTTTAATGGGCGTCACCTCACTGACAGGTTCAATTCAGAGTTCAATGCACTTTATTTAGAGCTATGAACAATGACTGTATGTTATGTTTTTTAATTGTTAGAAAGTCAACTTGTGGGAGAGGCTGCTCACTGCAAAGCCAGTGGGTAAAGCTGGAGGTCCGAACACACCCTGTAAACCTACCCGTAAGCCCACCCTAACATGAATGGGTCAAGCTCCATCCATTACGTCCAGAGAGGGGAAGCTTGACATCTTTTGGCTCTGCAGTGAGCACCACTTGTCTTGAGAAGCATAACTGTTCAAAAGTTTGTCAGTATTTTTTTTTTATGTTTTAAAAGTCTCTTCTGCTCATCTGCTCTTCTGCTCATTTGATCAAAAATACTGTAAAAACAGTAACAGTAAAAGAGTTAGACGTATGATGTGTAGTATATCTGTGCTAAATACACTCCTTCCGAATTTCAAATACGTTTCGGAGAGTTTTTTTTTTTTTTTAGAGGATGGGCCTGTGTGAGGTCATAATAGGCATTTTTCCCGGATGAGTGCATGCTGAGCGAAAACATCAACGAGCTTTGTTTCGGGTTACGGAAGCCGTCGGCAGCGCTGTCATTTTCTTTTTAGACCACAAAATCAACAATGTCACTAAATAAGTGTGTTTTGGGTTGTATGGGAAAGATAACCTTGTTCAGCTTCTCAGTTTAGATGCAGTTTGTTTTTCCAGACCAGCAACGGAATTCTGTAAGTGTGTTTGTTTGTTCCCTGTCACAAGTCGAAACCAGTAAGTGAAACTGCTTGAAATGTCTGTTTTGTTGACAAGTGGCACATAAGTGCATATAATGTGAACAACACAAACGTATATTGAATAGAAAGTTATCAAGGGAGGCATAATACCAAGAATGTATTGTGCATGTGTGTGCTCTTTAGCTCCGCCCACTGCACTCCTCCACGCGTTTGGCTGTTTGCGGAAAAAAAAAAACGGTACAGCAAATCTGTCTTTTATAAATCTAAAAAAACACTAAAGACTATTCTGAGATATGAAGGATGCAATACTACTCTATAGGGACTCAAGATTAACATTAACACTGTCTGAAACTGTGTGTTACCCCAAAGGATATCCTGGGATTTTTAATGAGATTAAGAACCTCGGTTTAATGTCTCATCCGAAGTACAGTGCTTTTTGAAAGTATATTGACCCCATCACTATACTGGGGCGTTAGGACCCATACAGACCACAGAGTGAGCGCCCCCTTCTGGCCTCACTAACACATCTTCTAGCAGCTACCTAGTTTTCCCAGGAGGGAGACACTTCCAGGTACTGACCAGGATTAACCCTGCTTAGCTTCAGTGGGCAACCAGTCTTGGGCTACCAGCAAATAGAAACAGTGGTTGTAAACACGACTTCCCAATTCATAAATACGAACTTCCCTGGAGGACTGGGATTCACCACATTAACTGTTGAAGAGCTGTGCCAAGTGTTCCACAGAAACTGAGGCCCTGTTTACACTTGGTATTAAAGGTGTCATGAACTGGCTTTTTAAATTTCAACTAATGACGTTTGTGTGGTTTTTACATTCAAAAACATCATAACCTAAAAGTAATAGGCTATTTTCTACACTGGTTTTGAGGCTCTCTCCCGAACGCTGGGTTTTGATGGGCGTGCCGCACTGGAGACTTGGAAGTAAACACCCACGGTTAGGATTGGATAAGATTTGCATATTTAATGAGCTTTCGCTCCTGTCATATCTGTGCCCCTGTCAGTTCAGTTCACATGAAGGAGGAATTGTTTTGAAAGCGACAACCGGAATGATTCAAGTACGTCTTTATCAAACAAATACAATAATTTATTTCTCATCCACTCGCGATTATTTAGAATATTATTTTTTTATTACATAGCCATACATAACATACACATGCGCGAGTGCCCTTCAAATGTCAAGTTAAGAAAGAGAGAATTGCAGAACACGAAGGGAATATTATGAGATTAATTAGCCTGCGACGGGCTTACGTTTTGGTAGCCCGTCTGGAAAAGGACTTTGCAAGCCCTGGCCCATACATGTCTGAGTCCAGCGTGCTAAAGGTATGTTCTGTTAGACACATACACATAAGCAAAACAATCTATAACAATGCAATACTATTATATATAAAAAACATGTTTACTCACATAAGTGTGTTGCACCATTCCTCCTGTCAGATCCAATATAGATGAAATAGCATTGTGATTTTTTTTTTACAAACGATTATGCAGTGAAATGAAGCGAACACCATGTCTTCCCCACGTCATCTGGAAGTTCAACCACACATTCCTAATATTAGAATCTGAAGAAAGCTTATGCAGTGACTGTGTTCTTCCCATAGACTTTAGGTTCTTCCACAACCAGGAATAATCCAGTATCTTTCTATATTCTTCTGTATTTTTATTGCTGCTGGCTAGCGTGATCTGATGAGTCGGTGGGCGGGGCTACTGAATTACACGTGCTTATTATTCTATAATAATACAGAATAATGGCGGTGTTTCGTCAGTCGATGACGTCAAGATGCGAACACAATTGTTTTCTGGGCCTGGTGTATATAAAAGCTTTTCTTTGACTAACAAGGACGTTTTCAGTTCTAAAACTTAGAGGATAATCTTATATTACCATGACCTTTATATATCAAAAGCTCAAGGGAAAATGGATTTCTCAATTCATCACCCCAAGATGTGTTTTGGTCGATTCGGATCACAAGTAGACAAGTGACTTAATGTGACAGTGTCTGTCCTTATTTCTTCGATATTTCTTCAAGGAGAGGGTCTAAGGGCATGTTAAATGTTTTGGCTTTGTCGGATGGGTTTTCAGTCTAATGCACTTCCCATAATGTTTACTCATTAGGTCAGTAGGCGGAGAGTAACTTTTCCAAGTCTTTTGTGGATGTTCGAACACATTCGACCACATTAGCTTATACACTACGAAAGCAATCTGGGCGTATGCTTTTTCTACTACCTCTGGAAGTGGTCAAAAGTGGATAAGGTCAAAAGGTTTACACCTGTATTTAGTGTCGTCCACTTGTGATCCTATAGACCAAAACACATCTTAAACAAGGTGTAAACAGGGCCTGAGGGTAAATATGTGTCTTTCTTTCTTACTTTTAATTTAAAATTAGATGAGTTGCAATTTGTCAGCAAGGATTCATACTCACATATTCATAGAATATTTTAATGGCCTTCAGAATCAGAATTACCCGTATAAACCTTTCAGGATGTTACAGTCGCTTCCAGTGCATACACAAGTGCACAGCTATTGCATGTTTGTGTAAATGTATTCGATTCCTGTTTGCTTGCTAGAACACGAAAACCTAAAGCCGGCCTCAGGACGACTTTAAACTTCTCTCCCCGCATGCTTTCACATTATTCATCACTACAAGCTTAGGTAAAGAGAGACAGGCCTTGATGTCATGTTTTTCACAGACTCAGCACAAACAAGTTGTATTGCTCCAACACAAGAGCTCATTCACCATCTGTCCTCGACTACAAAGTCACCCGCAGTCTCCCAGTCTCGGCAGACAGCTAAACACGAGCCTCTTACGGTAGCGTGGCGGCACACGGGGAAAACTCCGCAGGGTGGTATCCTGACCAGACGAGCGTCAAGCGGCGTAAACGCGAGCAGTTACCTCGCTGCAGTCTCGCCGTGCTTGGGTGGTGATCTGGACCAGAGATTACGCGCAGTCAGCAAGATAGAGATTAGTTGTAAACTGTAGTCAAACAATCCACACCTGTTTCGACGGGGAGAAATCACAACCATAGCACAACTGTGTAAAGATGAAAAAAAAGTGTGTGTCCTATGATGTTACGAACATCAACAGAGAGATCACGGGCTGTCTGGCTCAGCGTGTCTTTGTGCTAAACAACAAGATGATTAAAGAGAGGGTTCACCCCAAAATCTAAATGCTGTCATCTTTTACTCGCTCTAATGTCAAGCCAAACACATACTGTGTGTTCCCCTTTATTCGTTTCAGTTTATCAAACAGTTCCCTAGAATATCACATTGAAACATTATAAATATCATCCTTTCTTCACAATGAAATTATGTAGAGTTTTATGAGATAACATTCGAAACAAATATATCGAGAAACATCAATGACTTTTTTTTCTCAAGTCCTGAAATGTAGTGCTACAACATATACATGCATATTATATATAAATAAATATCAAATGTAATATAACATTTGAAAAGAAGACTTATGCTCATTAAGGCTGCATTTGTTTGATCAAAAAAGCATTTTTGTGTAAACATGATTAAAAAAAACAAATCAAAATCAAAACAGCCTTTATTTAAGATAGCAATCTTTTATAACATAAAATGGCATTAATAAATGAATGTCACTTTTATAAATTGAATGCAATCTTGTTGAGCAAAAGTGGTCAACTCTGATTACAGTAGTGAATTTGAATAGTAGTGAATATATATATATACACACAGTCTTGTTCAAAATAATAGCAGTACAATGTGACTAACCAGAATAATCAAGGTTTTTAGTATATTTTTTATTGCTACATGGCAAACAAGTTACCAGTAGGTTCAGTAGATTGTCAGAAAACAAACAAGACCCAGCATTCATGATATGCACGCTCTTAAGGCTGTGCAATTGGGCAATCAGTTGAAAGGGGTGTGTTCAAAAAAATAGCAGTGTCTACCTTTGACTGTACAAACTCAAAACTATTTTGTACAAACATTTTTTCTTCTTCTGGGATTTAGCAATCCTGTGAATCACTAAACTAATATTTAGTTGTATGACCACAGTTTTTTAAAACTGCTTGACATCTGTGTGGCATGGAGTCAACCAACTTGTGGCACCTCTCAGCTGTTATTCCACTCCATGATTCTTTAACAACATTCCACAATTCATTCACATTTCTTGGTTTTGCTTCAGAAACAGCATTTTTGATATCACCCCACAAGTTCTCAATTGGATTAAGGTCTGGAGATTGGGCTGGCCACTCCATAACATTAATTTTGTTGGTTTGGAACCAAGACTTTGCCCGTTTACTAGTGTGTTGTGGGTCATTGTCTTGTTGAAACAACCGTTTCAAGGGCATGTCCTCTTCAGCATAGGGCAACATGACCTCTTCAAGTATTTTAACATATGCAAACTGATCCATGATCCCTGGTATGTGATAAATAGGCCCAACACCATAGTAGGAGAAACAAGCCCATATCATGATGCTTGCACCTCCATGCTTCACTGTCTTCACTGTGTACTGTGGCTTGAATTCAGAGTTTGGGGGTCGTCTCACAAACTGCCTGTGGCCCTTTGACCCAAAAGAACAATTTTACTCTCATCAGTCCACAAAATGTTCCTCCATTTCTCTTTAGGCCAGTTGATGTGTTCTTTGGCAAATTGTAACCTCTTCTGCACATGCCTTTTTTTTAACAGAGGGACTTTGCGGGGGATTCTTGAAAATAGATTAGCTTCACACAGACGTCTTCTAACTGTCACAGTACTTACAGGTAACTCCAGACTGTCTTTGATCATCCTGGAGGTGATCATTGGCTGAGCCTTTGCCATTCTGGTTATTCTTCTATCCATTTTGATGGTTGTCTTCCGTTTTCTTCCACGTCTCTCTGGTTTTGCTCTCCATTTTAAGGCATTGGAGGTCATTTTAGCTGAACAGCCTATCATTTTTTGCACCTCTTTATAGGTTTTCCCCTCTCTAATCAACTTTTTAATCAAAGTACGCTGTTCTTCTGAACAATGTCTTGAACGACCCATTTTCCTCAGCTTTCAAATGCATGTTCAACAAGTGTTGGCTTCATCCTTAAATAGGGGCCACCTGATTCACACCTGTTTCTTCACAAAATTGATGACCTCAGTGATTGAATGCCACACTGCTATTTTTTTGAACACACCCCTTTCAACTAATTCAACTAATTGCCCAATTGCACAGCCTTAAGAGCGTGCATATCATGAATGCTGGGTCTCATTTGTTTTCTGAGAATCTACTGAACCTACTGGTAACTTGTTTGCCACGTAGCAATAAAAAATATAAAAACCTTGATTATTCTGGTTAGTCACATTGTACTGCTATTATTTTGAACAAGACTGTATATATATATATATATATATATATATATATATATATATATATATATATATATATATATATATATATATACACACATGACATTAATTTAAATGTTTTTTATTACATATGAAAAGAATGCATTTGCTTTTGTCTTGCTTTTTATCCTAGCTTGACAGCCACTATAGCCAGCGGCTTTTGTTAAAAGTGTAAAAGATTGTCAGAATGTTAAATCTTGTGGGAAAATGTGCGATATGAGGGTAAGGACAGATTTTACATTTTTGTGTTAACTCTCCCTTTAAATAAGTAGAAAGACCAAGTTTGACCCAACCATTTGGCTGTTTGAACCCAGACAATGGCCTAGAGGTGGTGTAGCATAGCCTAGCGCAGTTATCTAAGTACAGCGGGAATCTGGCCAGCTTTCAGTACAGTAAGCCACTACACTGCACTCTGAGACGAGATCCGGTCTTAAAGGTTAATCTCCCCATTGTGATTCATTGTCACTTTAGCATTTATATTCGGCTAAGCATCTCAGGATTCCCTCTTTTTCAGGTCTTTAAGCCCCCGTGGTTATCTGCACTATGACTTACTATCTGAACTCGACTCAATGAATCAGAGAGAGAGGGAGAGAGTCAGAGTCTAAGCCGGTAAGTTTTCTAAATGTCCCTTCAGCCGCAGTGAGGGAAAGCCAGAGATATTTATTCAGAGAGAGAGAGAGAGAGAGAGAGAGAGAGAGAGAGAGAGAGAGAGAGAGAGAGAGAGAGAGAGGAGAGAGAGAGAGGAGAGAGAGAGAGAGAGAGAGAGAGAGAGAGAGAGAGAGAGAGAGAGAGAGAGAGAGAGAGAGGAGAGAGAGAGAGAGAGAGAGAGAGAGAGAGAGAGAGAGAGAGAGAGAGAGAGAGAGAGAGAGAGGTGTGTTGGATAAGCCTCTTTCTCACAGTGCTGTGGAAAAAAGAGAAGCACAGATCAGATGTCATTGAATTCAGGCTGGTCTAGATGCAGTCTGGACTGAATGCTTAAGATGTGAGTGTGAGTGCTCAACCACAGGCAGATCTGACAGACTGTTGCCAATTGTTTACTGCCATTCTATGGGGGGAATGCCTTGTTGATGCCAGTGGTCAGAGTACAATGGCCAGACTGGTTCAAGCTGATAGAAAGGCAATAGTAACTCAAATAACCACTGGTTACAACCAATGTCTGCAGAAGAGCATCTCTGAACGCATAAGAACAGGAAAAACGTTGGTCTGTTACGAGTCTCGATTTCTGCTGTGGCATTCAGATGGTAGGGACAGCATTTGGGGGGCAACAGGAACAAGATAAAAAGGAGGGAATCCTTTCCTGCCTTGTGTGAATGGTTCAGGCTCTATGTAACGGTATTAGATATTTTCTTGGCACACTTTGGGCCCCTTAGAACCAAATGAGCACCATTAACGCCACAGCCTACCTGATCATTGTTGCTGGCCATGTCCATCCCTTTATGACCCCAGCCATAAAATAACATTATATATGTATAAGTGATGTATATGTTTATACACACACCGCTGTTGTTAATGTGATTATACAAATGTTTTCATTACGGAGCATGTGAAGGGGTGTGAAAAGGTGTCTTTTATATCTTTTTATCTATCAAAGCTTGTGTTTGTCAAGGAATCGATTGCAATGAATCACGAGCCCCAGTGATTTACAGAACGATTGCTCAATTGATTAACCTAATGAATCATATCATCCATCCAATTATCCACGAGACCCGCTCAACTATAGAGAACTGAAGATCAATCACCTGCAGCTGTGAAGGACAAGAGCGTTTGAAGGTGTGCAGCTCTCTGATTAACAACACCAGATCTGGTTGAGAAATGCAACAGACAAGCCATAGTTTCATATGCAAAGATCCAATCAAAGACCTGTAGAATTGTAAATGTTGCTCTTTCCCATCACAAATATCAAGATTATACAAATCACTAAAGGGACCATATTCTGCACTTTTGTCGAGTTTAGTTCTGAGAATTATTCATTTGTTTATTTTCTTCTGTAGACTGGTAGTTATTGAAGCTTGTTTTAACCATAGAACAAAACATTAAAAAAGATAATTGGGACTTTTTATCTCAGAATTGAGGGCTATAAAGTCAGAATTGTGAGATTCCTGACAATTCAGGCTTTAGAATACAATTCAGAATAGTGAGAAGTCCAATTCTGAGGGGGAAAAGGAGTTTGTCTTGAAATTCTGACTAGTGGCTTGCAAATCTGACTATAAAAAAAATCTTAATAAAGTTATTACCTTTTTTATTATTTTGTTCTATGGCAGAAATAAGCTTCCATGGGTAGTTTTCATGTAGTTGCAATGTTAGTTATTTAGTACTCCTACATGCCAAATAGCAGTCATTATAGTATTAATAGACTGTCTGCATAATATCTGCTACTTTATTGTAATGCTCCCCAATAGACATTCTACTGACTATAAGTAGCTTTGCAACTATGTCAACTTATTCTACACACCTGAACCTTAGGCAAGGCAAGGCAAATGTTTCATTAAACAGCGACTCTGTTCATCACAGGAAGGCTATCGTGTGATGTTAGAAATGTTTACAAATTTTGTCAGTTTTGGAATTTGACAGCTCCTGGTAACTGTATGTTTTCTTTGTAAATGACATGAGGATGGGTAAGTGATAACAGAAAATATATTTGTAGGTGATCTATACCCCTGTGCCAGTGCAGAAATGCATCTACAATCTCAATTTGCCAGTTTCACATCTGCTCATGTTCTTTTTAGGTTTCAGTCATTCGATATGTACATTATGAGTGATTTCTGTATCTTAGTGTGGTCTGTCTGGAGCTGTGAGAGTTGTGTCTACAGTGGACCGTAGGAACAGCTGGTGTCGGGTGTCCGGGAGAGCGTTGCCTCCGATGGGCATGAAGATCACCATGGGCACCGACAATTGGGCTTGCATAAACAAAGATTATGCCATGGAGCCGGAATGTGAGGGGGCCGATATCACTGTCTGAAAGAAAGGAGGGAAGAAGAAAGGAATAGACGAGATGAAGGTCTGTTGTGTTGCTGCAGTTGGCCTTGTGTCATGGTAGTACTCATAAGACATTAGCTGCAGACAGAGTTGAGAGGACAGGAATTTACAAGCTGACTGGGGTTCGCTAACAGGGAACAGTCCATGACACACGATTACAAGAGGTCAAGGGCTTTGCGTCTTCAAGTTGTCTAGCTGTGGCTGCAGTTTTCAAACACTTATCTCCAGACTTTTGTGTTTAAAATATGTCAAGTCTTAATGAAATGCCCAATGTTAGTAAATATGACTGGCCATACAAACTCTTGAAGGGGGAGTTTAGCAAACTTTTGACTTTCGTTCATGGAAAACAAAATGAGATGTTAGGGAGAGGATCCTTTTTCCATGAAGCCGGAAAAAAGTATACTTCCATCTTTGGCGTCAAAAATCTTGAAATGCCATATTTAAGAGTGTGAGAAATCCGACTGAGATTAAAATTATTGTGTGTGTGTGTGTGTGCGTGTGCGTGTGCGTGTGTGTGTGTGTGTGTGTATGGCTATTAAATATTTGATAGATATGATGTTACTTTGACTAACTGATGATTTAATATTTACATTTACATGCCCTCTGTAGACAGGTGGCAAATATTTTTTATTTTATATTATTGTTATTATTATTATTATTATTATTATTATTATTATTATTATTATTATTATTATTATTATTATTATTATTATCATCATTATTATCATTATTATTATTATCATCATCATTTTTTATTTAATTGTGTTGTATTTTATTTAATTCACTTATCTAATTCAAATATCTTTTTTTTCTTTTATTTGTTTAAATAGGGCAAAAAAAAAAAAAACACTCGTATTTCACAAACCTAAATAAAGCTACCTTTGCAGGTGGTTTAATGTTTTAGTCATTTTGACTAAAAATGAAATTATTATTATTAATATTTTTTTTTTAAATCAGAAATCAATTGTATGTGTGTGTGTGTCACCACTGTGGTTTATTTTATTTTAATTACTGAGCTTGCTGCAATGCATTGTGGGACTCCACAAAGGATAGCGATTTTAATATTGGTGATTAGAATATGTCCCAAATAAGAAGACAGAACCTCTAAGCACATTGTTTTTTGAAAATTTTTCTTCATGTCAGAATCGCCATGCTTTGATCAAAATCGCTGTGACCGCAAAACTAATTGTCCTAATAATAGTGACAGCAGATGCTTGCTGCCTGCCTGCCTGCGTTTCCTAGTTTTGATTACGTGACCTTGTGACCTTTTGCCTTTATTTGAGAGCACACAGGCCGCAGTAAATGAATGAGTGGCCGTCTCCACCAGACTGAGGTTATGAAGGATTATTGACTCAGGTTTTTATAAATATTTAATGCTCACATTAAAAACTATGGCAGAGGATGGCCATTAGGCCGGCGTAATAAAGAGGCTCTCTGTGTGATTGAGTGAGGTGAGGGCCGAGCAGGGGCCGACCAGGGGCCACTCTTTGATGAAGACGCAACAGAACACAGGAGGAAGGTTCTGTCCTTGCATTTATTTAATACTGGGAAAACATGCGGCAGGACTGGACAGTCGACAGCGTCGCGCTTCAGCTCGGCAGCTGCCCGCTCTAATTGCTTCAGCGGACCGACTTCATGTCTTTATGACTGGTGATCGAGCACAGAATAATTATTTCTAACTCCATAAAGCTTATAGTTGCATCGTTCCACACTGTAGTTGAAGCAAAACATCGGACATTAGCGTATTCCCACAGCGCACACTGTATGATCTGCATTTGCGGTACTTTCAATGGCCATCAGTTGCTTTGAAGGATGATAAATGCTCCTTCATACATTAATAATGTAACTGTTTGTCTTTTTTTGTTGTTTTATTTGGTTATACAAGATTGATATACTCGTGAAGAAACAGATGCTCACGTACAGCATAGCAGCAGCCGTCTCCAACAGCGGACGTTTCCCCGAATGGCAGGCGACCAAAAATCGATCCCTAATCTGATTGGGGGATGTTTTATTACCTCTGATAGAATTTAGATTTTCTCTGAAGCAATTTCTTCAGTGGATAAAAGAAGCTATTTAAGGGTAGAACAGGTGATTTCATTCTCTGGGCCCGTATAAAGACTATTGTCCAGTTTGTTCATTGTGCTAATTGTAGGAGACACCGATAGGCCGCGTGCAGTGTCCTCAGCAGGTAGACGCTCGAGTTATCTGGCTACAGATCACCCCGTCCAGGCAAATAGGCACAACAGATCACATTCAAATGCTGTTCTTTGGCATATTGACACTGCGGCTATCAGCTGGGCCTGTTATCTGACTGAAGCCCTGATCTATGCCAGCGGGCGGCTGCATAATAACCTGCGAATCAGTTATGCAGAGACTCTGCCTCCCCTTAATTGTCCACATTGTGAGTAAGAAAACACACAGCGAGTGCCGTTGTCTTGATGAGAAATTGACATTTTCTGACCTGCTATCCGGAGGCACTCAGAAAGACAGATAAGATACGTGGTTGTTTTAAAGCAGGGAGGTTATTCTTCTAGGACTGTGCAGATGAGTATGGATTGAAGACCATGACTATGAACTATGAAGGGGTCCAACACCTCTTTTAGAAAAGTGATAACCTTGGCCGTTGAATACATCGACTTTTATTCGCAGTCAGTTAGAAAGTCGCCATGCGCCCTGTGGTGGCTTTTGGGGCACTAAATCATGACACATTTAGCCTGTGCTATGCAAAAAAAAAAAAAATGAAAAATATATTTTTATAAAGGTTTCTAGTTAACCCTTCAGTAAGATTTGGTAATAAAGTGATTTTTGACTAGGGCTTTGTGCCATTCAGAGCCATTCGATGGATGGATGGATGGATGGATGGATGGATGGATGGATGGATGGATGGATGGATGGATGGATGGATGGATGGATGGATGGATGGATGGATGGATGGATAGGAATACATATAAAAATGCAGAATCAAATCATTATTCGAATCACAATGCATTTTAATGTGAATCTTCTTGAATTGTTATAAATCGGAAAAAAATAATTCATGAATCACATTGAAAACTTATGAATTGTGAATCAAACTGATTCACTGTCTAACAGCCCTGATGGATGGATGGATGGATTCTGACTTTTGCACACTCATGGTAATTTTACCATGTTTAAAGCCTGTTCATAAGCACTGCAAACTGTGCAAAGTGACAAAAATATATATAAAAGACACCAACATTCAACAAATAATTGGATTTATGAAAATTAGGCAAGCTGTTAACTTTCTCCAAGGAATTAAAATAATAAAAGTTCCAGACTTGACACTTGACATTAAAGTTAGCATGAAATTAAAACGTACTGTAATTACCATATGTTCCTTATTGTGAATAATTAATCAACACAAAGCAATGTTTGCCTTCATAATCTTTTTTTTTTTTTTTTTTTTTAAATGTAATAACGTGATGCACCCCTAAAAAAAATATATATTCAGCATGACATTGCAAATCCTTCTTTTCAAACCATCTGACCACATTTCACATTCCCTGATGGACAAGTTTATGCTTCATTTCGTATATGCCTTTTCACTTGTAATGATCATGGTAGTAAATAGAGTTGAACGGATATCAGCTATTTGACTAAAAAGTCTTTTTATTTCAAACTCTTCCAAAACAGGTTGAAAAGGTCCGTTTGACTGTTAAATCCAGCCTTTTTTAAAAGAAGCTACGAATCCCAGCACTAGCTGCTGTAGGTATCAGATCTGACTGGGCTCCTTTAGCCTGTAATTGCTCAACTTACATTTCAAACACTGGGCTCAACGAGGCATCCAGTTGAATCAGTTATGGAGCAGCTTCCTGATGAGACAGAGACAGTGAAGCTCAATTCTACAGTCAGCTCACTAATGACCTTCAACAAGGTTAGCACCGGCACTGTCCTCTGCGTTCACCCTCCGCGAGCACTACGTCTAATGATGCATGCATGACTGACAAACCCCATGTGGTTCTGCAGGTTGTAATTCACATCATGTGTTGATGAAGAGGTGCACCTACTCCACTAATGATGTCTTGTTAATGTTGATGGAACCGAGACTTTTTCCATTTTGCAGTTGTCACAAGTCGGCCGTCTGGATGAATCGCAGAGAAATATCTCCCGGCTCCCTATCGAGCGAGGCCAAAAAAGAGCGCGTGGAGTGTCCGGCTCGAAATGGCAGTTGTTCTTCAGGGATCAATGCGTTGACCAGGAGGGCCTCCCTCCCCTGGAGACTGTCATTTCTTCTAGGAATTCACAGAAGTGGAAGATGAAAGCCTCGTGTCATCGGCTCACCCAAAACACCCGGCCGTAAGAGTCTCAGCCAATGCCACGCCAAGGCCAAGGCCAGAGAGAGAGAGAGACGGGGCTGATATCTTAGCCGGCTACGCTTCATAACTGCAAGCATTTATACCGATCAGATGTGACAGGCCTACAGGTTGACTTTTTTTCTTGTTGATTGTTGGCATTTTGTCTCTGTCCTTGTCCTGACATTTACAATGCATTACTTTGCTGAAAATCTAAATTTTGTCTTTTTGCAATAAGATACGAGAGACTGCACTAAAAGTTGATATTTACTGCATTTTTTGCAGAAGATTCATGAAGTCCATCTTTCTGCTAGAAGACGCCATGCATGAAATGTAAACTAAGGTCAGAAGTTTGTCTGCAGTGCATCATAACTGTATATTTTAGTATGACAGTGATGCCGTATTGACCAATCATAATCCAAGGCAAAAAAAAATAATAATAATAATAAAAAAAAGACTTTAAGCTGGGTAATTGTTTTTTCAGTTTATAAGCATGTTTTACAGAAGTAGAAGTAGGTAGATGATAAATCATTATTTTTATAAAATTTGTAGATTTTGTCATTAGAATTTTCCTTCTTATATGTCTTTTTTTTTTCTATTTATTTTAAATGCATTTAGAGCGAGAAAAGACCAAAATAAGATTGCAGGGAGAAATTGATCACAGACAAGAAATACTTTAATTAAATATTATGTAAAATGAACAACTTTGTACAACAAAATGTAGAAATGTGGCCATAAAACAACGCAAATAAAACCATACATGAGCCAGAAAAAAAGGCATTTGTTCTTACAGAGCTCGTGTTTAGTGAAATCTTTCGAGTATGGGGACGTAATTAGACTAAAAGACAAAACCAGATTGCAGAAATGATGAAATCCACAAATGCACTTCACCTAACCTTGGGTTTTTCTTACTTTCAGGGTGACCTCACCGGCTCCTCCACTTGGCCGAGCTTTGTTGAGCCATCACAAAGCAAATACATTGTACATTCATCATTTCTTTCCTTCTACAGCTGCCTTTGCTTCCTGCAGCTAAAGGAAACTTGTGTGCCGATTGCCAAGAGGAAACATCCGCTTTCAGTTTGAAAAAGAAAGAGTAGCACACTGCTGAACCATACAACATTTACAAAGCCTGAAGTGCAAAGAAAAAGAAAGCCTCGCATTATATATATATATATATATATATATATATATATATATATATATATATATATATATATATATATATATATATATATATATATATATATATATATATATATATATATATATATATATATAAAAAATTGGAATAAAATCACTGCGTATCATTTGCGGATTTTGGCACGACACAGAAAATCAATATTATTGAGAGAGAAAAGTGTAATGATTTTGTCTATGCTACGGTGTCATGAGTTACTTACAAAATGGCATTTACAATATAGAACATCTTCATCTTTGTTATCCATATATTATACAAAAACTAACTTTTCATTTGTTTTCATCCCCTTTGAACGCTGTTTTTACTTGAGGGAATAGGGTAAAATTTATGTTAAAAAAGACAAACTGACAAAATAGTCCAAAAAAGATGAGGGGTCACAATAATTATTTTTTATTTTAGTAAAAAATGTTTGTGCTTTTTACACCATTGATCTGAATGGAATAATGAGATTCACTGTGGTGTACGTTTGTCATTAAAACAGCAGAAAGGTTCCTCTCAGGAGATTCACTGGAAAGCCTTTGACAGAGCTTTTTTCTGACATATTTTAATAAACATTAGTAACTGATGTATATTTCCATTGCAGATATTTTTTTTCTTTCCTTTTTTTTCCTTCTTGATCCCTGTAAACATGGTTGAGTTATGTGGCAAAGTCATGGTGGCAGGTAAAAATGACTTTTTACATTCTACAAAAACAAAATTTACAACCACAATTGGATTTCCCCCCCCTGGGGCGGCTTGACATGCACTTTATCTACTAATATTATTACAGCCAGGTGACACAAACAATTTATTTGACTATACAACAAACAGTTTTCTTTCAAAAAAGTACTTTTTTAGATAACTTAAAAATTAATATAAAAATAAACAATGGATTTGACTGCTCCTCGAAATAGCAAATAAACAAACAAACAAACAAACAAACCAACAAACAAAAATGGACGGAAGGTCTGATGCCGTTAAAAAAAAGTGAAATGTGTAGACGATACAATCTATCGGTACAAAACATCGAATGTAGGCGATGATTCTTGGCTAAACCTTCATCGTAATTCCGGCCGTGGAAAACAATACACGTGAGGTTAAAGAAAACGATGGAAAGCAATATACAAAATTTCAAAGATAAATACAATATTTATAATTGATATGTTACAAAAAATTCCCTTAGTGACCGCAAGTGTTTGTGTGAAAGTGTTGCAATGTATAAGACAATTTTACTCCTAACTGTAGGAATAAAACTCTGTACTAAATATTTAAGTGAATCTGGAAAATTCAAGACAAGTGTATAAATATTTAGCTACAACTTTGGCAAAATCACAAAAGTCTACAATTGTATAACCACATACAAAACACATTAGGGAGTAAGGAGCTAGAGGTATAAGGACAACTTTCTGGTACAAGAAACAGACTTCACAGTAGCCTAAGAATGCAATAGTATACAGTGCTAGCAAAAAAGTTGAAAAACATTGCAGATCACACTCGCTTTACAGGAAGCTTTAGCAGTGGAAATATTGTCTTTTTTTTCTTTTTTTGTCTTTTTTAACCAACAGACAGTAGCGCTTCATCTCTGTTAGTGTGCTTGTTGAAGGCAAGAGAGGAATTTTTGCAATATCAAAGTTACAACTTCTACCTACAATAAGTTACAAAGTTCATTTCCGCTGAACGAACCGAACGATAAGATCTCCTCTCTTGCCGTTCGTTCTTCCTTGCCTTTCTTTTGGATTCATAAATCATATATCTTATATTATTTCCAGTTTATTGGCTCTGTATATATTGGCCCCCTTTTTATTACCACAATCCAAAAAAAAAATGGCAAAATAACAATAATAAAAAAAGGAAAATGAATTCACATTATGAAGATGTGCAGCGGCAGCACATCGGTGAAAGAGAAACATTCTTACACATTTTTTTTATCAGTGTTTTCATCAAATGGCATATCCACAATGTTTCTTCCCACACATAGCAAGATCTAGACATAGCCAAGATTAAACCAGAAATGTTTATACAAAATAGGTACGTTTTGTTCTTTTCTTCGTTTTTTTCCCCCTTCAAGATCGTGAAAATATGACAAGAGATTCAGTCAATAAATGTCAATTTCGAATAAACTCTTTGAAACAACGTGTCTTTTTCCTCTGAATAACAGAATTAGCTGCTGATTAACTTCATGACGAATGACGACTTCGAGGAGGATCCTCCGCATAACGTACTACGCTTCGTCCCCCGGCGAGGAGACGGCTGCTTTACAAGGGACGGGAGTGCAATTTACATGGGTGGGACCACCAGTCCGGACATAGCTGGAAGAGAAAGAGAAACAATTTTAGCACGGGAGGTCCCGAGACGCCGCACGGAAGACAAAAAAGAACACAGCAGTAAGTATGTCACTCGCATTTCACAAAATACTCGACTCGAAAGGCGCTGGGGATGTTTGTAAAATGGAGGCTGTTGCTGTCGGGGGCCGACGGGGGAGGGTTGGGAGTGATTGAGTGAAATGTGCTTCACCAACAAGACGTGCTGGAAAGACTTCACTTTTTGAAAGAGGAGCTTTCTGACATTTTGAGGAGAAAGCATCCTGGCTCCCACATGTGTGATATTTCTCTTAGCGTTTTGTTAATGGCAAACAGTGGGCCAGACTCCCAGGAGAGGGTCCCTGCTGACAGCCGAGAAACAACACGGTCACTTCTGCTAACGTCACGTAGACCCGCGGTCTCCCCTCCTCAGTCAGCAACCAGACACCCCTTGGCTTTGCCCAAATTGAAATCTTCGCTCGCTCCCTCCTGCCATTACCGGAGCCGAATGGATGCTGGAAAACCATTTGCATTCTTCTGTCAGCCTGTATTTCCCCCCCCTATCTCTCCTTATCGTGACATCTAAAGAAAGAAAGCCGGACTAGGTCGTCGAACGCCCACCTCTCGGCCCGCCCGAACGCGAAGATTGATGTACTCACTCGCTCTGCTCATTTCCGCAATTAGGTGTCTAGTGAAGTGCCAGGGGAGGGAAAACGGGAAGAAAGCTCTTTTGCCGCTTTCAACTTATTTGTAGAGTCATGCTTGGAGTGCTTTTAAGTTTGCCAAGGCATCTAATGTTGTGGCATTCCTCATTAATTTCTGCAAACCACATATTAATAAGTAGATGCATGTAGCGGCATGAACTTTAATTTCTCAGTTCATTAGGTCTAACATTATTAATCTCGCTTGCACACGCTATGGCTAAAACATGTTTTCAAAGCAAACAACTGGGCCTTGACGGAGAGCAAATACGAGCACACTAAACAGCCAGAGTAAGTCTTTAATTTGCCAAACGACGCCGCCCTGCCGAGAATAACGCATGCTTTTTCCCTCTCGCTCTTTCTTCTTATAATCACATTCAACCTGGGTTATAATCGGTTCCTCTGCTGTTAAGTTTCTCTTCGGGAGCGTAACTCCACATCGGGTGAGCGAGCACGGTGAGACGTTAACACGCCTGCCCTTTTGGGTCCGCCGGTTGCGCTACTATTGTAGGGAACATGAATTTTTAACTGACTACAGTAGTCTGCGGACGAGGGGGCAGCGTGTACGGATTAGGTAAAGAGAATATGGAGAGGATGTTACATATGTTCAGCTCAGTTTGAATGTAAAAGAGGCCGGTGAATAATGGAGCAGTTGCATCAATTTTATTTGCGCAAGATTATAGCGATCCCAGCCACTCGAGTACGAAATCTCCCGAGACACTTAACTTTGCTTAATCATTAATGAAAGATAAATAAATCAATAAACACACCCACACATGCACATGCATTCTACATGCCCGCATGCATAATGCGTTCTTGCACTTATTCGACCACTCATCCGTCCATCCATCCGCCCATCCAGGCGCAAATGCATAATTGATGCGGGCGGGAGGCCATGTTCGTTAAGCGGCGAGGATGGCGGATGGGTGGCGTCTCTGGGTACCAGAGTGCAATAATGCGACCCAACAGGTGAGGCAACTGCGGGGCGTTCTAAAAGCAGGGAGTCGGCTCTCACCTTGAAGTCCATTGCCATTTGCACTGGTGCAAGAAGGAGGTGGAGATGCTTGGGGCCTGACAACTGGAGCAAAGGCGCTTTTTTGTTTCACTGCAGAGATGACATTGGCAGGTGAGAATGAGAAAATGCCGTGTGTACTGCTACAGTTTGAAGAGAGGCTGACCGAAGAGGCTGCCATGGTAGGGCTCGACGGAACTACTGCAACAAAGCAGACATAGTCACCACTCAGAGAGAGTTCACTTCTTACAGACGAAGAGTCAGAGAGCCGGGCCTCGCCTCTTTTTCAAATCATATTCATGGAATGAAAACAAATCAGGGAGAAATGGTTATGAGAATATGGGGGGGGGGGGGAATTTGGGTTGCGGGTGTTTTTTTTCTTTTCTTTTGGGGGTGGGGGGACTAAAACAAATGAGCAAATCATCAGGTAAATGGAGTTGGAATGGGATATGAGATGTCCTGCCTTGGCCACTTTCTGGATAATAGGCGTTCTTATCGACTCTGACTGGGTAATTTTGCCGAAAACATTGGGTTTTATTTTTTTGTATTTTTTTTTTTGTATTTTTTTTTTGTATTTTTTTTTTTTTTTTTTTTGTGCTGGTTTGGTGGCCTGCATTACAATTGCAATTTGTTTTGCTTTTCAATCGGCTGCTTTGATTGGTCGGATTTGCTAAATGTCTCGGTTGTTCAGCCTCCAGAGTCACCCCTCCTTTTATCCAGTAGCACACATTCCCAAAAGATAACAAAACAAACCAACAAACAACCAACAAAACCACAACAGAGGAGTGTCAAAAGAAAAAAGGAAGCACAGGTGGGGACAGAGAGAGCGGGGGTGGGGGGGGCTCGTCATTACCTTGATACTTACTGCCGTAGGGAGAATTTGCAGAGGAGCCGTTCAAAAAGCCCGGTGAACTGGGCACGCCCAGGTTGGGCATTCCCGTGTTGCCGTAGCCGTTCATGCTGTTGCTGACGGTGTTGTAGTTGGACTGCTGTGGGGTGCTGCTGGGCACATAACCGCGAGGCGACACGCTGCTCGTGTTGCGACTGTAGCCCACTGCGGACGGAGAGACACTGGTTCAAAACTGCCACAATATGCGGTATGTACATTTAAATTTTTCAGGTAGATTCCATCACCAAAGTTGCTATTTATATCAGTATATAAACTTGTGTTTCATGAGTAAGGCCTAATGTGTTAACCTTTTTCGTTCCACACAGCTGTGTTAAATTCACCTCCATGTATATAAGGAGGATATTCAGCATTCTAGTGTGTATTCCAGGGTGATTTTTTTTTTTTTTTCTGTCCTGACCTGAGAGAAGGCAACAATGGAACAGGTGTAAACCTATTATCAGTACACTGGCTAAATGCAGTGTGTGAGATAGCGCTGCGTGTTCTGGCAGGCTGGCAGCGGAGAGATGGGGACAGGGTCACACACCTCCTGGGATCTATGCTATACACAGCCAGGAAAGATAAAGCTGCAACCGGCCTGTGCCATGATTCATGCTGCTAGCAGCTCGCTAATGTTCGCTAATCGTTGCAAGCATTTTTCTAGATACGTATATAACTCATTTTGATACTCACAGATGAATAGCTAAAGTGGTTAGCAGGTTCCTTAGCCTGGCTATGCGGGTAAGGCTGTCTGTCTGATAGTTTTTTGGGGGGGGGGTTTGCACTTGGCAGTCAGAGAGAT
This sequence comes from Pseudorasbora parva, assembly GCF_024679245.1. Taxonomy (NCBI): domain Eukaryota; kingdom Metazoa; phylum Chordata; class Actinopteri; order Cypriniformes; family Gobionidae; genus Pseudorasbora; species Pseudorasbora parva. Next base: position 36,507,984 of record NC_090192.1, on the reverse strand, counting down.
CAGCTAAACACTAGTTAGGCCAACTTAATTAACTTAGCCTTGTTTAAACCTTTTCCATAGGGTACGTTGCGATCTACATGCTAATATTCAGTTGTTGCCACATACCTTGTGAGGTCTCCGAGACGTTGACGGCAAGCTGGCTGCCGAAAGAGTTGACCCCCATCATTCCGCCATGAGAGGCCGTGTTGGCGAGGGACGGGATCTGGTTGTGGTTACGTGGGACGCTATACAGAGCCTCTGCGATATCTGCGGCCCTCTTCAGAATGATCTCCTGCCACACAGAAACAGAGAAGAGAGTTGACATTTTTTTCTCATAAGAACTTGGGGCCAGAGAACCAGAAATCATTGGGCCCCATGAATGCTGGGCAATCGATTAATCACATCCAAAATAAAAGTTTGTGTTTACATAATGTGTGTGTGTGTGTGTGTGTGTGTACTGTATATAATTATTATGCATATATAAATAAATACACACACACACACACACATACATGTATAATACTTGAAAATTGTATGTGTGTGTGTATATATTATACACAGTACACACTTATTTTATGTAGGCACAAACTTTTATTTTGGATGTGATTAATCGATTGCCCAGCACTAAAAATAGAGTGAATCACTAAATACAGAGTGAATCACACACACATGGTTTCCATGTTGAATTTTTATACTGTACAAAGTGTATGTTTTATCCCCTTACACTTACCCTACCAATCACTGAAAACTTTTCAAAAAACATCACTTGGTATTATTTATAATCTGTTTTCCAAAAATTGTCCCCATAACATAGGGTATCCACCTGAACCACAGACACCCACATGCACAAATATAAATATGTATTTTCTATCTGTAGGTAAGCATTAATGAATTCACTCTTGCATCTGTTCCTCAGTAGTCGGATTGCAATGTCTTCACCTCTGTGCTACTCGACTGGGGGAAAATAATGTAATGGATCATTTCTTCTGAATATGTATTAGACCTCTCATGCATAGCTGGACCACTCTGTAGAATATATTCCAGAAGTGCACCTTTTAGGGCCAAGTTCAAGGTTATCCTCCCATTTAAATAAGCCTGTATATGGCTGCGTGCATGTGTTTTGAGTGATTAACTCGTCACTTTGGACCAAGAGCCGCAGCCATGAATTAAATTGCAAAAAAGCAGTAGTAGTAGAAGAAAACAAGCCTTCACCCGGCTACAGTACAAAGGCCCCCAGCAAGCTTTGAAAGTATAGGAATGTAGCAAAAGGAGACAAATGCTGATTTAATTACAGCCATCGTGCAAAGGAAGAGAAAAGGGGCTTCATTAGCATGAGTTTGTACCTGGTTGTTGTGTGGCATCCCGTACAGCGCTTCCACAAGGTCAGCGGCTCTCTTTAGCAACACCTCCTGTAATATACACAACATAGCAACATAATCAGTCATAAAGACATATAAACACCATCAGCCAGTACGCTGCACGTGGACATTTAACGTGCATGTTGGTCTGGGTAAATTATACACTTCGGAAGCCCTTTATCTCTGGTTGGGAAAAATACACAAGCTGACGAGTGGAAATAAAGAGTTTTTTAATTATATATTATCAAATGCATTCTTTTATTTCTTAGTCACATTTCATTTGACTTAGTTAGACTAGTGAAGTGGTGTGTAACTTAAGCTAAATGAGTCAACATAAGGACTTGTGTTTCATCGAGTGGCCTTGTGGGTATTAAACAAACAAACACTAGCTCGCCTCACCGAAACACAGACAGACGCGGCGTTCGGCTGCTAATTCCACGCACTTTAGCTCAGAAGAACAATGAGTCATTTTCCATATCTTAATTAAACTGGCAGAGTCCTCAAAGACAACATCTCACCCCTAATTCATGCCCCAAATTTGCAGAAGAGTTCAATGCCCATTCCTCTTTCTTCAGGACAATAAAGTGAATTAGCTCGGGTTAATCTAGTTCTTTCATAATGACATTAGGAAATTTTTCAATTAACCCTCTTTCTCTGGCTGTTGTAAAGGACTTCATAAACGACTTCCTCTCCAAAGCGGGCTGAGAGGCTGTGCCCTGGGACACGGACGCCGGGAACTCTCGCTTATCCCCGTCTGCAAGCTTTCCCCCCACTTATAACACAACAAGGATTAACCTTCCGCTTATTTTTCCCTTCAAAAATCACACCTAAGCTGCCAACAAGCGTGCCTCCAATGCGTTTTGCACTGGTTACCCGCTTGTTGTCTTCCAACGGAAACACAGGGGCTGCTTTTTGGGGAAATTATATGATATTTTCGTTTTTTTAGCACATCTTGGATTTGCTGACTTGTCGGTTTGCAGTATGAGTGTAACCACATTCACGACATTGTCCTTGCCTTCATCATGGCTCGATGGCTATTTCATTCCCATGCACAAGCGCCATGTTGGATCTGAATTTATCAAGATTAATCACAGGCCCGTGTGTTTTATAGAGACGCACTCAAAACCTGAGCCTAAGCGGATGACTGCTTCTTCAAATGGGCATTTACCTCTGAAATTGGGGGCTCTGTTTCATGTTGCAAGCGTCTAGTTTGCATACAAATAAAGAATTACACTTGTCATTCAGCAGGTAGTGTCAATGAAAGGCCCAGCTGTCCTAGTCCAGCTCTAAGCAAGATTAAGTGTTTTTCTGAGCTGCTAATAATTACTCATCATCTCAGTCATCATACCACAAGACGTCTTACATGCCTCCCAATTTCAACCGACGATTATCGCAATTAACGTTGCCGAAGCTTCACCCCGGCGGACACCCACTTGAACTTCTTGTCCATATGGTGGCCAAGAGGAGGAAAAGACGCAAGGATAGTTTAAGAAAACGTCACGTCTTCTCAGCTCTAATCTGTCATTTGCCACGAGGTGCGTTTGCTAATGAACCGGATTTAGCGGCGTGCATTGAAGTGGGAGTCTATATGCATCAAACGCATTGGCCAATCGCTGGAGGAGGCTGTGAATGAGTTTGTTTTGTTCCAGCATGCCCCTCTCATCCTCATGGCCTCACGCTGAGAATATGATTAGCGGTGAGCGGTGTTCGAAAAGCATTTCCATGTAAATTTCAGAGCGGCGGCGTTAAGTGTAATTGACTCCCCTTCTTTTTCTGCATCGACACGAGACTCCAGGTTAGAACGAGAACTATTTAAGCCCGAAACGATCCCAGGGCTTGTTTCGTGACAAATGTGAGGGCTTATTATTACAAGAGCTCATTGTTCCGCCGGTGGACGAGAATCGTTTAAATGGAAAACTTGTTATTATCATTCTTGAATATCATGAGTGGTATATATCACCACTGTTAAAGAAGCCAAGTGAGGTGAGGGGCTGGAGGTGCTAATGTCATTATAAAAGTGTAAAGCAATTATTCTGTTAGTTCTTGCCTGAGGTGATGAATACATTGAGATGTGCGGGGCCAATACGTGTAGCTACCTCGAAAAGCCGAGAGAGAGAAGATGAATTTTAATGCATGGGTAATTGCTCAACATGAATGCATTTCTAATAATTTTTCTCGTATATTAGATTGAACGGGAAGCGGAATAGATTGGTGTTTGCGAGCTGAAACAGGACGCGAAGGCTAATGGAACTGATGAATGCCAGAATACGGCCGACAAGTTACCACTGTATGATTCGCATTAAAGATTATTTGATGGCACGTAAGTGAACGTATAGGGCCTGATCAGATTTTCATTCCCAGTGTTTGTCTCGGCTTTATATCGAGACAAATGGATGACACTGATTTCAAACAAGGACTTAAAAGAAAGAGGATTGGAAGGTCCCTTTAGCAATCTCCTGCCTCATCACATGAGTGACTTCACATATTGCTTTTTACTCTCTCCCGCCACCTTCATATATAAATGTGTTCAATGGACACCCCTCCCCTTGGATCGAGCAACAAATTTTGAATTGATCTAAAATTATGGAAGTATTCTGAGCAACTCACAGTAAGAAGTACTGGTACTTTGAAGAAGTAAAATAATTGAGAAATACTAGAATATTTGGACTATAATGTTATATGCTTTGTGTTCATATTTAGCAGTTGCATTGTTTTTCTGCACTCCTACGATCCCCTATCGGTGCTTTGTAGATCCCTGACTGAAAAGAAGGAAGGAAAAGAAAAAGAAAAAAAATCCAGGAATCGATATCAGGGGCGTATTATCAACTCTACAGCTGAGTCGAGCGGGCGAGCACAAGTGTGATGGCTTTACCTTATTGCTAACACAGTGTGTACATCCCTCCCCCCGAAACCTCTTATTACGGCATTCTGTCTCCCGCCCGTAACATCTAATGCAGCCGCTCCTCCCAGACGCTCTGCCTCTTATTGAGAATATGTGTAAGGGTCAATTGCTGCTTTGCGTGGAGCTGGCTGTGACCCTCGAACGCGATAGAGGTGCAGACGGCTGCGGTAACTATGATGAATCACTTGGCACTTTCATTTACATGCTGCTGAACTCACATTTGGGTCCATTAGAAGCCAAAATCAAATATTTATGTTGTTTATTGGAACTGCTCTGGTGTGATGGCCCTGTGCTGAGGGTTTACCTGAATTTGAGATGAGTGAGATTGAATGCACTAGAGGGGGAAAAAGGCCATTTACGTCAGATTTTTGTCATTTTAATTGAAAGAAATATACAAATAATAATCATAAAATGATATTTCAGCTTCAGAAATGCTCAAGCAGGGTGGCTTTTTCTTTCTTTTTTTTGTTGATAATGGATAGTTTAAACATTTACTGGAATGAGATTTCTTGTCCTCCGCAGAGACAGAAAGCCAAGTGTAATTGAAACACATCATGTGGTGCGGGGCAGAGTCTTACGGATTCTTAGTTTGGTGCATGTCCGCGGGACGCTAGCGCAGAGACCACGCCGTTCCAGAGCTGTTCAGCGGAAGTTAATGATAGCGGCTGCTCCCATGCTGGGCTTTAATAGATATTTGTATGATATCTGTTATTAGGCCTCAGTGGTGGTCAGCTCGCGCCGAGCACCCACGAACAGAGTACAAAATAAGCTCTTAACATATTATTAAGAAAAGCCCTCGGCGCCGCAACGTTCTCAGATGGGAAATTAGCACGTTTTCTATTAGCCGGGCACAAGTCATAGATCCTATCAAAGCTAAATGAGCGGAAAAAAAAGGGACAAATCAAAGAATAGGAAATAGAAAAGGTCCAACTGACATGCTTCGTCTTTCATGTCACACATCAAAACAATAGAACTCTGATACGTGTCGACCACAAGGGAACCGCAGGCAAACTGCATGGTTTGTGGAATTTAAACGGGGGAAAAAATAAATAAATGAAGCTAAAAAGCCCAGAGAGAGAGGGCTTGCCCATATTAACGTGCGCAAAACTAATTTATTAACCTGCTAAGACAAGGACTTTTAACGGAAAGCTCTGTAAACAAAAGATTAAACTGGATCTAGCTTTGGAAAATGAAAGGAAAACAAGACCAAAATAATCACCCATCTGAAAAAGGCCTCTGCTTAGATTACAATCGCCACTGCCTACTGGGGTGGAAAAATACTTAATTGAACCATTTCGACGTGCCGAAAGTTTGCGCGATTCAGGCGGAATCCAAACACGCCGGATTGCATAGTGATGACTTGCCAAAAGCGATTGCATGCGCTTGCTCATCTAGCCAGTGAATTGTTTCCCTTTTTTGACATTTCTATGATAAATAGCTCTTTCACACACATACACGCACAGAATCACTGACCTTGGGCAACCTCTCCGGATCACCTGGATGTCTGGGAATGACCTTCTGCAGTCTCTGGAAGCCGTAGTCAATAGTCGGTTCGTTCAAAGCTAAACCGCAAAACAAGAGACGCCATCCGTTAGCATGGCAAAACAAATGAACAGATTTGTGTTTTTATATGCACCATCATATAAATGTTATTACATTCGCTCTTCAGAACATATGCACCCATCATGCATTTTATTCCAGATAGGTCTGAGCATTTGAATAAAAGGTAATAATGTAGCGTGCAATATTCTGTCATGCGACGCAGAGCCGCATCTATCACCTCTACTATTTGGACGAACGAGGCCTATAATTGATCAGATAAATTTAAAGGAGTTAGCGGATACATTATGAATGAAACAGGCACACTAATACAAACACACACACACTCGATTGCGACTGTCAACCCTGTTAAGTCTGTATCCGTCCTACATCCTGAAGCACCCACTGGATTTATAGGCAATGGGCGATGATGACATATGTCTGGCTATTGCACCCTTTCAGATTTATCCCTCTTTCTCGCAATCTCTCCGCCATAGTGCTCTAAAGCAAAGCAGGCAGGAGGAACACTTCATCTTATGGAGCTTTAATAATCTGTGAATGGTTGACTACAAACTGATGTAGGGCGCTATCATTTCACAGCTGTGCCGGGGCTGGCCTCATGAAATTGCTGGCCACAAATAGTAATTAATCTTTTCTTTCACACACACACACATGCCGCACACACACATGTTCCCTCCCTCTCAAATTGGAATTTTGAGTATGAAGTGCTCCGGTTATAAATCAGACAGAGCTGCTCTGTATACAAGTGCATGAATCATAATCTCAACTTCCTGCTACCGCATGCATTGTGTTTAACAAGCTTTAGAAGAGTGCACGGAGGTCTATTATGGTCACACTAGACTATAAGCATGTGAGATTGTTGTCAACGTGTATGGGCAGCAGGAAATGTCACACTCAAGGGTGTAAATATGATATTTTTACATGTTCTGAAGGAAATGTAATTGGTATTAACCCATGCAAAAGTCATCACTGCAATGCTAAGATTGTAGTAGGTCAGCACTCCATCTAGATCTTGTGTTTTTTTAAATGTTTTGACCTCGTAAAGTCTTTTCAAAATGCCCAAACTGGACCTTCCAGTGAAAACACTTTTTAATTATTTTTTTGGGAGAATCCGTTACACTTAGATGTACGTCACAATATGGAAGAAAAGATGTGTCACTACTTCTGTTTGATTGCATTGCTATGCATATGCTAGGGGGGTTTAGGAAAAATGATTTATGGTTTTTAAAGTCTGGCACCAAAAAACAGAATTGCACAAATAATAATGACAGGTTTCAGACAGGTTTCCTGAACAATATCTGCTATTGGCTCATTCCTTTGGATGAGCCCATAAAAACGAACATAAAAAATGACATACATCAACTTTAAGAAGGAAGACATCATAGAGAGAGGGAGCAGGGAAAAAAGCCGGTAGAACATCAGCAGAAAAATATTATCAGACATGAATGTAGATGTCGTCGGTGATGATGCCGCTTGAATCAATGCGCTTTTTCTTTTGAGAGATCAAATCTGTCTGTTCCCCTTACTCAGCACGCTATTTGCTGCTGAACTCTGCTCTGATGGAAACGGGGAGAAACACGAGAAAGAACTAAAGCAGGGAATGAGAGATGACAGCCTGAGAGGAGAAGATGAGCATATTAGACAGGAACTTCCTGGAAATAATTGGGTGACTTTATGATGAAGTGCTACAATTACATCTAAGTGTAGTAGGGGGCGGCAATCCAATCAATCCAATCTGATCAATATCAAGACGCCGGCTGTGTTTTGGCGCACACGTATGCGTGTCATCGTGTGACAGCGGTGATGCTATTTGACATGCCATCTTGCATGGCTGAAGACAAAGTAGCGTGCAGGAATCCGAAGTAAGATGTCGGCTTGTTAATAAAGCATTGATCGGGCGTATTGATTTTACATGACATGGCTTTCACAAGGATGTAGCTCTCTCACGCACACCTTCACCTCCCCCTTTCCTTCTCCTCTCGTCTGTCGTTCCTAGACGGACGCCATCCGACGACTCGAGACAGGAGGGCAGATGTAAATGTTTGTATTATAGCACTTCATTATGCCTGAATTTGCCCGTGTGAGGGAATCCATCATTTTGGCTCGTTTCTTACGTCCGGGGTCTGGGACTACACAAATGGATCATGGACTTTGACACTGGCCCTTCAGGATGTGTATTTGCCCTGGGACATATAATAAAAGAACTCGGTGACATTAAATATGGCCCGAAAGCAGGCAGATTTACAGCCGTTCTGATGGCGCTTTCACACAGCGCAGCCCCGAGCAGCAACATGTTGTTCTGTGCTCTGACATTGAGGCTTTGCTGATGAAGGAATGTGTGCGTTTGATAAATGTATCGGAACAGTGGGCGCTAAACGCTCTTCAGTTATTGATCTGATGCTAATGCAGTAAAAGAGGTCAGTGAGACCTTCATTAGCGCAAGACAGTCGCTCACCTCAGAGATCCTCCATCTCAAACACACCAGGAATTATTAACTACAGCTGTGTGAAAATCACAGGGAAAAACAGGGCATGAAAAAAGGGAGAAGAAAAGAAAATAAAGAAATGGTGATTATATCGTTTGTAGAAAAATGCCACAACATAAATACAATAAAACTATTCATTATTAGCAGTAAAATGTGTCAAAAAAGGGGCAAAATGTGTTTTAATAAAAAAAATGAACTGGCATTCATACTTTTTTATGATGGCTACAATAAAACTTTTTGATATTAGTCATAAAATAAGTTATGACAAATATAAATAAATAACATGAAAAGGTAATTATAGTTTCTTACAAAATGCAGCAACAACTACAATAAAACTTATATTAGCAATAAAATGAAATGCAAATCATTATTTTTTATGATAGCTACAATAAAACTTTGATTTAAGTCGTAAGATTTGTTTTGAAAAATGTAAATAAAGAGAAATTCAAATACAAATCAAAGCATTATTAATATAAATCTTTTAGCCATAAATTTAGTCAAATAATAAATAATAACAATAATAATACAATTATAAAATAATTTGTGCTAGGCAGTCGATTAATCGTGATTAATCACATCCAAAATAAAAGATTGTGTTTAAGAATTGTACTATTAATAAAAATCTGTAAAGGCTTACAAAAAATACAAAATTGGTCCATTTTTTTTTTTATGCCTACCTGCACAAAACACAGGTGGGGCTTTGTTAGGATTTTTTATGGGTGATTTCTAGGTGGTTTTTTACTGATATGAGTTATTCTGGTCTTTAGATATGGCTCAGGTCTTAGCCAACGGTACTAATAACTCTATTACCCAAAATATTTTAGTGGAAACTATGGCTACCATGGTCAAAATTGTATAAGGGGACTACTGCTATGATTACGAACACATAAAATTGATAAAAATGCCAGAGAAATGAATGAAAAGAGAAACAGATGTGATTTTGGTGTGTGGGGGGTATCAGTGCTACTGGGCCAGCTGGGAAATATGGAGAACAGATTGCGCAATAACAGTTTAAATCCAGACAGACTCCTGCAAGCATCTTGCCTTCTCCTTCACTCTCACGGTTTTAAACTATTAAACGTTCTCAGCATACACACTCTCTATCTCTTTCTCTCTCAGCTCAGGCCTGAGGCTAAGCCCCTCCCATTGGCCTTTGAGCCGGCCCCCCAGCCCCAGGCTTGGCCAATCAATAGCACTTTCCTGTTTTAGAGCTGGGTAATTATGAGGTGGGGAGAGTAGGTGACCTTTCACCTGTTCCGCATTACTTTGCTGATATTAAGATAAATTGCCCGATTTTGGGTAAACATATGCTGCAATTCAGGCTGTCAGCGCCGGTTTGCTCAGGGATAATTTGTATTGATCTCTCCGTTTCTTCCCAATTCTGCTTACTGACCTCACGGATAATGAGAGAGAGAGAGTGTGTGTGTGTGTGTAAGTGCTGGATATGGCCGTACTCACCACTGCTTTTCACTGCATGTGTGTGTGTGTGTATCTGGAAGCCTGGCGTATGTCAGTGGTGGAGTGTTTTGCTTACGTCTTCATTTGTCATCCATTTTCGGTTTGTTTGTTCTATCCATCCGGAATGGAGAGAGGGGGGCTGAATGCCGTTTAGCACTCAAGCATAACTGAGCACGTTAAATCAAATCAGGCTCACGTCTCGTACGGGACCGTTATGAATTATGGAGCCGCCTGTATAAAAGGGAAATGTGCTTGCTAATGAGCTAGCATGCTTTTCGGGCCGCCTCGCCTCCTCCGAACGAGAGCGGAGTGAATGAACAGAAGGGTTTGCGTTTGATGGATGACAAATCTAAAGCTCCTTGGGCTGGTCATCATGTTTAGTTGTTTTTTTCACCCCTCATTTGTAAAAGAGAATGTTAAGCACAATCTGCCAGGGATTTAACATAAAACAGCCTCCGATTTTAACATCCAGAGAGAGTCTACGTGTGCCTACACGTCGCCTGCCCGCGTGCGTCAGTGTGCGCGCGCCGCCATATATTTCAAGATTGAGTGTTTTGACCTTGTTCTCGCAGACTGTATATATTGTCATTCTTCAAAGCTGACACGCTAGAGTGCGGCAGATACTAAACTGTGACACGTTTTTATTTAGCAATAAGAGAAGCGTCCCATAGTAACATCACAGGGAAGTGACACGATTGCAATCAATCACAATAAAACGCAGCGGATTCGCAAAGTTACAACATGGAGAAAACTTACTTGACGCACTGCATATACTATATACTGTAATGGTCCTTTTCTCTAGAAAAATCTGGATTTGAATATGGGAAGATTCTGAATCGGTAGCTGAAAAATGATCAACTGACTTTAACTGATATTTCTCAATGGTCTATGGTAAATTCAGGGCTGGTGAAACAAAAAGTTGACTTTGGTGTGAAGCATTCTGGGTAATGAAGTATTATTTCACTATGGTCCAAAAAATAAATGAACTTAATCGTCATACATATCCTGTGGAAATACCCCATATGTTGTTTGACAAGATGTCTAAGGGTAATTCAAACTGGAAAATGAGATATAATTGCAACAGTTGTGAATTTCAATCCATTTGAACACTCTTAAATTCTGCATTCAAATCATTTTCAGTTGGTAAAAACAAAACAAAACAAAACTAAAAAACCTGTGCTTGCATTCCAGACGTCCATTACATCCCATGATGATGATAAGTGTGTATCTTTGGCTCTGATAATGAATGGCTTTCTGGCTGTTGCTCTCTATTACTTTGTCTAATTATCCTTAACTGCTGCGAGCTTATCTCCGCCCCACCTCCACCATCAAGAACCGCTTTTCCACTATTTTTTTTTTTTACTTCTACAAACATGAATCAGAAAGGGCGAACACAAGAGATTTTGAAACGGAGAGAGATCTGGAATAGTGCTGCCCATCTCTGGTTTCTTAAGGGAACAGAATGCCCGACTGTTGTCAACATGCTCTGTGAAAACAAAAACGTAGAAAGGAAATGTCTTTTAACACGGATTGCCCATTGTTCCGCAAAGACATGCAAGAAACAGAAAAACGAAAGAGGATAAGCATCAAAGGGCAAAAAGAGTTTCTGGGTTTAATGCAGCATAATAAAAACAGGAAAACATTCATTTGTTCCAGCACAGCTGCTGGATTTCACTCTAAATGAGGTCAATTTTCATTGCAATTATGATCATCTTCCTGTAACCGACCAAGAGATGTAGTAATAATTCAGTTACTTTTCTTTACCAAAAACAGACCACCTTCATAATTAGAAATTATATGACCTGAAATATAATCTGAGAGAAGAACTTAGGAATGTTTCGCATGTTAACAAGAGATACAGGCTAGACCCACAGATGTGTTTCAAAACAGAAACTCTTCTCTTGTATTATGTAAAAAAAAATACATGTTTATACACATAAACACACGCACCGCCGATTAATCACATCTAACTAAGCAGTTTTTTATTTTTATAACTCATTCGTTTCCATTATATGAAGCCTTAGAGTTATGCATAATGAAGGGCGTGGCCACTTTGATTGACAGGTTGATAGCCGTTTGTCTGCTGTCTGTTAGTCATCACATCACCTCAGCTCCGCCCACGTCCCGGATCTTTGCAACGCCCAGTTCGACTTTACTTTATGCTAACTGCTCTTCAGAATCATTTGGGAACGTCACCGACACTATGCATCTAACATAAAACTATACAGCACCTGTCAAAAGTTTGGAAACTTTCAAAACGTTTTTTTGAAAGAAATCTCTTATGCTTAAAGCCTGTATTTATTTGTTCAAAATACAGAAAAAAAACTGTAATATTGTGAAATATAATAGTATTTAATATATATATAAATAATGGTTCTCTATTTTTAATATACTGAATTTGCAAAGCTGAATTTTCATCATCATTACTCCAGTCTTCAGTGTTACATGATCCTTCAGAAAAAAAATTATGTTCTCAGTTTTTGTCAATATTTTACAATCCATATTTTTCTTTTCTTTTTTGGAACCTGTGATGCCTTTTTTAGGGTTCTTTGATAAATAAAAACAACATTTATTCAAATTAGAAAACTTTTCTTTCTATAACCTTTTAAATCTTTACCATTACATTTTTTTGTTCAAAACATCCTTGCGGAATAAAAATATTAATTTCTTTCAACAACTAAAAAAGTACTGGCCCCAAACTTTTGAACATTATTGTATATTGTTAGAGTAGATTTCTATTTTAAATAAATTATGTTCTTTTTTAAAACGTTTTATTCAACCTGAAAAGAAAGTTTCCAACATTAATAATAACCGAGTTAAAATCATCATATTAGAATGATTTCTGAAGGATCATATGACACTGAAGTCTGGAGTAGATGCTGAAAATTCAGCTTTGATTACAGCAATAAAGTACATTTTTATTAAACATTATTAATAAATCCATTTTATTTCATTATATTTATTGAGGAGCATAAGGAACTTTGTGTGTGTGTGTGTGTGTGTGTGTATACGGTAAACAATTACTGATTGTAAAGCTAAAATATATGCATTATGCATTAACATATGATATGTGTAACATTTCTGGCCGCTACAACTTTTGACTAGCAGTGTATAAAATGCTTTCCTAAAAAGACTAATGTCATGCGACTAAAAGCAGACTAGGTGACTTCACCAATGAAAAGTGATTTTTGGGATTAAATTGGAAAAGAACGAGGGATACACACCTAAAAGGGGAGAAATTAGCTGATGGCTGACTTAGTTTTATACTATTACAGTGCTTTGAATTTCAAGCCTGATTTGAGCAAGAAGAAGAGCAATATCGAGAAGAAGACATGCGGGCGGGGGGGGGGGGGGGGGGGGGGTTCAGAGAACAGAGAGAGCTGGAGCTCTTCGACGTGGCGCTAACTTCTTCATTTTATTGCCAGCTGTCTCCGAGGAAGCTATTTCATCTCCGAGAAATTCAGATACTCCGGAAATTAAAATTTCAAAGATCTGCGGCGTGAAAAAAAAAAAAACGAGTGTGGGAGAAAAAAATCAATGGAGGCAGATCAATGCTCATAGAAATTTCATGAACTTTGAACCGATACAGGCATGATGATGAGAAAGAGAGAGAGGGGGCCGCTCGAGCCACCGATAAAGTGTCGACAGGACAAGAGAAGCCCACTCTCACGATCTAGGCCGTTCATATTTTATTTCCCTGACAGAAATTACATTTCAAGTCTATTTCTGTAACAAGGAAGGTTAAAAAAGACCTCCACCCCTTCCATTTCTCTTTTCCTCCTCCTTTTGTCAGCATTCTCCATCCATGTGACTCACTCACCTCCGGCGGATCTGACTCAAACGGCCCGCCGATATCAAATCGAATCAGGCCGATCGCAGGCGCAAATGAATATTGTAAAATGAAGATCGATAAGCGGATGAAGTGGGGAGGGGGGGATCGATGGCCGCTAAATTATTGCTGCATTTCGTCCTCATTCGAGATGAGTTGTGTTTTCCTCCGCCGGTCAATACTTTGTGGCTTCTCTCATTAATCTATAAATAAATTTGGCGATGAATGTGGCTTGCGCGGGTTAGGCCCGGGTCAGAGGGCTGCAAACGGGAAGATGTTTGGGAACGAGAGAGCGCCCCATCCATCAGACCAGAGCTGGCCACTGGAGCATGACTAATTTCTCTGACTTAGTGAGGACAAACCTATTTAAAGCTGCCAGAGGTAAAAAAAAAAAAAAGAAGAAAAATACAAAAAATGGACCGAGCCAAAATAGCAACCAGCAGGGCCAATTATACCCAAATCACTCCAGTGCAACTCTCTTTAAGGAGAGAGGGTTCATTCGACCCTTCCAGCACATGCAGAGGTTGACTGAATCTTTTTTGGACCTCTGCTTATTATAGAGTTGTAGCTTGTCACAATATTGCGTTAAAATATCACCACAATCCCCAATGGTGTGACATTGCTCACAATAATGGCGCGCTCCTCTCTGAAGTAATAATATTTCTCAAACAACTGTCTGAGAAGAAAAATTCTCATCTGCTGAGAAATACTCAGCTCTTGGTTCTAGTTATTAGTGGGCAGTTCCCCAGTACACTTGTATCATTAGACAAGAGCGCAATAGAGAGTCGCCAAGTGTTTTTCTCTATTCATTTTCTCCATAGACGTATGCAATACCTATCATCTTAAATTCTGATTTAAAAAAAGGCATATTTTCTTCTTTTGAGTCAAAACCTTTGATTTCGATTTAAAATTGGAATCATTTTGAATCAGAACCTAAATCAGAAAGACTCTAAAAGTCATTCATTCATTAAGATTTTACAGTAGTAACAATAATCATTTTGAATGCATCTATCCTTTAAACTTCAAGGCTTTTAAACTCTTCAAAGCTTTCAAATAAGGCTGTCAAGTCAACATGCAAAGTTTGTCTTGAAGAAACTTTTTAATTTCATTTTATGACTGTCAAATCATTTTTATTCGTCCTGTTTGCAAATTAAATTTAAAAAGCATTCTCAATTCAGTTATAAATGGCACACAACCATATAGAGAAAATGATTGGAGTTTCTCTACGTTTAGCTCTTAAGTGTGGAAGACAGCTTCTTGTACTTGATGTAGTGGACATGATGGAGACGGAGAGGAAAACAACTCCTGGGCTGCGTTCAAACACCTCTGTTTACATTTCCTCCCTGCTACTGATTACTTCTGCCAGTTCTAGAGTGTGTGTGTGTGTGTGTTTGCATATGTGTGTGTGTGTCCTATCAGATGCAGCTCGTGCTCAGCGAGGCCAAAGGCAGTGGGTGGGGACGAGTGTCTGATGGACAGATAGCCCAGTGCAAACGGCTGGCTGATAATTCGCTGATATGCCGTTTCATGTGCCAGCGTTTAGATTTGTTTACCATCTTTCCTGTTTCCAACCGCCCCCTCCCAATCTGCTCACAAAGACCCCGCTAGAAGATCGTCCTCTTAGAGCGGTAATGGACTTCCTCGAGAAGTGGACCAGCCTTTTGAAGTGGACCAGAGCGGAAGTACAGAAAGTACAGAAAAAATCCACTCTTTACAATTTGAAACACTTGCGTCAGAGGTTAATTGCCTGTAAATGTCAGTAATTAGTCTAATGAAGACCTGCGTTTGGTTCCAGCGTGCTCGTGTGCAAACGTGCCAGGATCTAGATGGGCATCTTTACCAAGTGAGTGAAGGGGCGAGATGACCCCTTTGTCCTTTTGTGCTATGATAAACGACCGTCTCCTCCTCTGTGCGTTTTGTCAGTTTCAGCGCAGTTGAGTCGATACCTTCACCTTGACAAGGAAACTTTGTGATTTATCAGGGCCGCCGGCCAATCAACAGGCCGGGAGCTGGGAGCCCTTGGAGAGCCCGAGAGCACGCCGTGGTCAAAGTCTCGGGGAGCCGAGTGGGGCGATGTTGTCACCGGCGTGATAGACAAATGAGTCTCGTTAGACGGGGCCAAAAAAGCAGGGAGGGGTCCTGAGATGGAGGGGAAAAGCGAGAAATAGGAAGAAGAAAAAACGCTTGACTCGTACTAATAACAGAAAGGGTCCAGATCGGTCACGGCGGGTTAAAAGACGAAGCACCCTGTCACGCCGCAGGTTTTGAAATTAGCAAATAATGTTCCCGAGTTCTGATAAATGTCAGACCGGCCTCCCTCGCAAATCATTTTTTAACATTTTGATGCATGTCTACAATCCCATCGGAGGGAAGGAAAAGTTTACCGGCCCTCGAATGTGCCGTGACAAATGAAGGCCGGTAAGTGTACGATTTCTGTATGAAGTATAGTTCATTTTCGCCAATTCTGGTAAATGGGTGTCACTGATTAGGACAAATAGTCTGGAGGGGTGATAGCTCCTGCCGTACGTCTCTATCCCTCTTTCTCCTTCTCTCCCTGGCCTCCAGTGGAGCGTTAAGGCCGTGGTCACCAGTGACCATGCCTAAATAGAAAGCAATAGCTTTGATGCAATTAGAGTCCGACGTTGAGCTTTATTTATGGCTGGTGTCATTGTTCGGAATCGTTTGTAAAAGCGCTCTGGAGGCCTGCCTCCTTTAAAGTGTCTATTAGAGCCAGAGCGCTCACATACATATATATCTTAATTTATATCTCTCACTTTCCCCTTGTTAGGAGCTAAAGGAGATCATTGCTGCCTCCAAATTTGGGTCACAGAGACGGACGGAATGTATTCCCACGCACCCTCTGTCATTTCAATTTGTTTATAGGGATGTTCATGCTTATCTTTCGAGGTAATTTTGAGACCAAGTCTCCCAAAAAAGGTTCTGTGAAAAGAAGTGTTTGCCAATTCTGATAGCTAGCTTAAATCAAAAATCAAGACAAAATGTCTTTGTTAAATTTTGTATATGTATATAATCTAAAAAATATAATATTTTATACAAGCAATTATTTTAAGTATATATATATATATATATATATATATATATATATATATATATATATATATATACTTAAAATAATATATATATTAGATAATCTTTAAATGATCTTAATATTGTTTATATAAAAAATATTACAAATCTGTGCTGGCACAAATATTCATTTCGTTCAGAAATAATGTACAGCAACACAAGAAGAAAAAAAAAAAAACCCTCATCAAGCCATTTCATGGGGAATTTAAAGGGAACATCTGGATGGGCTTTTTAAAATAGCCAGATCAGCTAAAGAGAGCATTGAGAGTTGAGAGCTATTGGCAAAGGGACAAACACAGCCGTCCTGCTTTGATTTTTTCCTCCTCTCTTTTTTTATGGACCCTTCTGACAAGCTGTTCCATGCCAGACCTGATCAATGGATAACCAATACAGGTATCAGATGGCGCAGCGGTGGCCTTGTGTTAACAAAAGATGCGATCGTACAAACATACAAGGTTAAAGATGAAAAAAACTAACAGAACATGCAGTTCTTTGAAGGATACAAAGGGATGCAGACTCAATAAACCACTGCAGTGCTTCCTTTTAAATGAAGACGCTAAGAGCCCGGAGCTGTAAATAGCCCGACCAACACGCACACAAACACGCGTCAGATCAGAGTGTTAATGGACGGCTATTGAATAACACATTGTTTTAGGCCCAGTTCTGGCAGCTCATAAACTACCAAGACCCTCTTGCGTGTTTGCGTAACCTTACGGGATGCCGGCATCCCTTCACAGGCTCTCTTTAATGTCCCCAGGTCTTGGTGGATCTCTGCGGCGTGTTTAATTTCACTGCTGTTTAGCTGTGTCAAAGCAAGAGGCGTTGGAGAGTACCGGAGGACATTAGGAGCCGCTTTCAGAGTCTGAGCAGAGTAATTTGTTTAAAGAGCATTGACCTCTGAGACAGGCGGCTTGTGTTGGCCGTGATGGAGGAGAATTATCGACTCTTAAAGTAGCACGGCACTCTGACAGGCGATTGCCGCCACATCTGAGCGGACACGAAGGACCTTTTACGACACCTTCAGCACTGACGCCACCAAAAGGACGATGAACAGTATCATCCCAAAATCACAAAAACAAATATTTCGTTTAAACAGAAATTAAAGCTATATTTAGACATTAATCTCTAATTATAATTTTTTTTCCACAAATAATGCAACAACAACAAAATTACTGAAAGTCAAAACAATGATATTATAATGCAAAAAAATCTTAATGTTCCTAAAGCTTGCATATAATAATCAACTGATGGTTGCTGTATGCTAATGATCAAACCCAAATCTGAGTGTACTACACCCCTGCAAAAGGAGGACACAGCATTTAATTGGCCGTGATGTGTCTGATGAAATCAAGGGTGTGTCTGCCTCAGGAAAAGAAAGCTTGGTCAGCATGAAGTGTGGTAACGCCAAACAAAAACACAATGCATAACTATTTTAAAATGCTCTTGTAAAATATCCAACGCTTACACAATGTAGCAAATACAAACTAGCAAACAAACACACACACACACAGAGAGAGAGAGAGAGAGAGAGAGAGAGAGAGAGAGAGAGAGAGAGAGAGAGAGAGAGAGAGAGATAACTAGCGAACATTTGAGCATTTCCAGTTCAAAGAGGCTGTTTATGAACTAATTACAGGCATAAACTCAAGCAATTTGTTTCGATCAATATCACTTATTAGAGTTTAAGAACTGAAAATAGGAGGAGAGGAAAAAAACTGAAATTTAGAATGAACAAAACATAAGCAAAATGCACCTCTGAGCTTTGCTTTAAGATAACCATCATAATTACATGTACTGTTTTTGATATAGTCTCTTATTTAAGAACATTCATTAATAAATATGCTTTGAAGTGGAATTTAATTGACTTGAAATGTCAACCAGTTTGATAAAGCCTTATAACAGCATGGGATCCAGTGTAGCGTGCGTGTGTGTGTGTGTGTGTGTGTGTGTGTGTGTGTGTGTGTGTGTGTGTGTGTGTGTGTGTGTGTACGATTTGCCTGTCATTTGTGACCTCATAGAGGGAGGTGAGGCATTATGGGGATTGGAGTTCAGAAGATGAGAGGCATGGGGCGTGTAGTCTGTGACTTCCCTTCTTTAATTCGAGAGGATAATTAACTAAGTCCTCAAAATCTCCGCCAGTAATTATATCTCCTCACTGATGAGCAGGAACAAGGATCAGTGAGGGAAAACAAACAAACATTTCATAAAGACAGGGGAAGGTGGGGGTGACAGACGCTGGATTGTCTTCTATAACGGCCTCTGGTAAACTTTGAGTAGGCAAAATAGAGTATTTATACTATATATATATATATATATATATATATATATATATATATATATATATATATATATATATATATATATATATCACTCGATAGATAGATAGATAGACAGACAGACAGACAGACAGACAGACAGACAGACAGACAGACAGACAGACAGACAGATAGATAGATAGATAGATAGATAGATAGATAGATAGATAGATAGATAGATAGATAGATAGATAGATAGATAGATAGATAGATAGATAGATAGATAGATAGATAGATAGATAGATAGATAGATAGATTTTTTTGTCTACAATTAAAAGTAATGGTTAAGTAATTGACTGGCTGGGCTGTTTTGTTTTTAAACTTTGGTCGGAAACTACGTTTACCAAAGTCAGTTTTTGTTAGGGTTGATGACGCAAATGTTCGTCAAAACATTCTAATATGTGCTGAATTTGACACTGACTCCCTGTTTTGTGCTTATTAGCATTAGCACATGTTTAGTTCCCGAGTCTCTGCGGCTTTAACGATGGCAGACATTAATGTCTGAGCAGGTCTGGTATTAGCCTGCCCTGTGTTCTCGGGTTTCATTATCGCAGGGGCTCGTTGGCCTCTAACCTGCCCCTGCTGAGAGGGTTAAATGTGGGAGGGAGAATCGACCCATAGCCTCGTGGGGTTGAGATGGGGAACAGCTGCCTGGGGGGACCGGGGCCCCTTCCTCACCTCTCTCTCTCTCTCTCTCTCTCTCTCTCTCTCTCTCTCTCTCTCTCTCTCTCTCTCTCTCTCTCTCTCTCTCTCTCTCTCTCTCTCTCTCTCTCTGACATTCCTGAGTGTGAGAGTAATTCTTGATGATTATCTCATTGTCCTACTCAATTTGGGATCAGACGCACTGCTTCCAGGTCAAACACGGTGTGACCGTGTAACCTCCAGTATCAGCTGTACCGAGGGAGAGATTACACTCATCTAAGACCACATAAAAACACAACCGGCACAAATTCCACCCGGACACACAAAGCACAACCTTGTGAGCTGGTCACACATACGTACGCACACATGAGTAACCTGGGCACCAAGACACACTAGTGTTTTTGTGCAAAGTAGAGGACAGGAAGGGGTCGGAGATGTGTTGAGATTAACTGGAGTTGGCAGCTGCCCCTAACTCCATTGCCCTGCATTATGATAGGGTTACAGAGGCATGCATCTCACACTGTTTGGGGTTCAGCACTTAAAGATAAGCTCCGAGAGAATGGAGGAAACCAACACACAAACCAACTGATATGACTGCAACTCACCTGTATACACGAATCGTCCTGGTGCACCTTTGCAGAACTGCTTTGACTTGTAGGACAGGGTGACTTCTACAACACCCGGGATGTGTCTTGGAGGGGTCTGCACTCGGATGGCATGGGGCGTAATGAGCTTTAAGAGACAATGGGCAACCTGGTTAGGACCATGCAACTCTACACCAATTGTTGCATAGTTTAAAGCACCTGGCATGCAGTGAAAACATTTAACCAATGAACTCAAGCGCTTAACTAATTGTCAAGTAACCCCTGACCCTTCAGAAGTGAATCTGGCCCACACCTTTTTCATGTTTCTTGATGACTGAGAGTTAATGTCAGTGTAAAGATACACAGAGCTGTGCGAGAATGGGATGTTATCAGCTAAGAAAGACAGTGGGCAAACTCGGTTAAGACCGTGCTAATCGTCGCATAGGTTTGAACGCCTGACTGGAAAAGTATCAAGTCAAGTACAAGCCATTCAAAAACGAACCCGTTTCTCCTCGCTTTAGAGTTAACGTCAGCAAATAGTCCTTGGATTACACTGAGCCCAGGAAAGGCCAAGGGGCAGGAGTCCTGGTAAAATCACCTCCATATGTCTTTCCTTCACTGCTTTCCCTCGCTCGTTTTTCCCCCTCTGAGATATTTCACCCCTAATTGTTCAATTGTTTTGCAAGACCTCACGGTTCGGCAAGGAACGCGGCGGAGGCCTCTGTGGACTTATTGTGGGGCTGTTTAGCATGCAGTTTGTTTATCTAAGTCCTTATCTGCTCTTGTGATTAAACTAGGAAAAGAAAAATAATAAAATAAAATTGAATAAACAAATGCTGATTGGCTCGTTGAGGCTCCAACCGACAAATATATGCCAGACAGCTTTATCAACTCATAAAGGAACACACTAACCTGAAGTCTTTATTAGCTCCAAACTAATTACGACGCAGCTTCGGCATCCCTTTAGTTCACTCTTATTTATATGTTTATGTGGCGTGAAATGAACAAAAAGTAAATGTACAGAGACAATAAACGGACGGCGACATAATTGCATTAAACCGGTAGAAGCAGGGCTTCATAAACTGTGCATAATCACAGTTTTCACGTAATCACTTTTTATAGAATGTAATGAAGTTCATTAGAAGGCTGTTACAGAAATAAATGGCTGGGCAAATATCTGGTGCACAATAAAATGAATTATCTGGTTTTATGCCAAAGTCTTACCTCACTCCATACTAGCATGGTGCCAAACACGACCTGTAGTCCATCGAAGAAGTTATCGCCAATGATGATGACCGTGGCTCCTCCAGTGGTCCAGCCTTCACTCGGGCTAATGGCCTTTATGCACGGGGTAGCTGCTTATAACAGGACAAAAAGCACAACTCAGGATCCCGTTTTTGTACAGACACGCGCTAGCCACATGCACATCACAGGTAATGAAACCCTAAAGTAAACCAAGCTTGAATGTTTTGGGCCACCTGAAAACAAAAGGCTTGCGTCGTGTAGAAATCAGCCATTAAACTGTTTGCGAACACAATGAGAACGGTGACTGATGCGGCCAGCGTCCGTTTGGCAGATAAGCCGTCGCAGAGATGCGTTAGAGCAAATGCGGCTGTTGCTGATGATTAAGCACTGTGCACGCTAGGAGCGTCGGTTTATCTGTTCGGCTTTCACGGATCTGAGATCAGTCAATCAAAAGGTCGTGGAGCAAAGCACGGGCGGGGGGACGGCAAAAAAGCGGGACTTCGATTTTTCATGCACCCGCTAATGGGGCGAGGCTTTTTATCCACAAACCTTGCCTTTATCCAAAAACGTCCAACTTTCTCCTCTCTTCCATCCCTTTATCTCCCAGTGTCTCTTATCTTTTGGTAATGAGTACTTTTTGCCTTTAAAATCAGATTTTAGGGATTTGTGAGTTTAAGGTTTAAATTGGTAAGCTATCATGCTAATGGTGACGTACACGTGTTCTTAAATGAGAGAATGAGGTCGTGGCTCTGACCCCGCCTTTGCTGTGATGTTAGCCAATGGCTCATTAGCATACATAATTGTCCTGCCCCCCTCCACCCCTGCAGAGTCGAGGGGTGCTACTACCACGGTTGTAAGCGGTCGGAGGCCCAGGGCGACTCGACCCCACCCGTTAACATCTTAGCGCTGCGTGCTTTGATCAGCTTTTCCTCTTCACTCTGTTGACTCTGTTCTGCCACCCCCTCCAAAGCACCTTTTGAATACGAATCCCGGGCAAAGCGAGCGCGAATATGACAACACACGTCTAATACTGTCCAACAATTCAACCACAACAGTAGCCCTTCACCTTGAGCTGTTTTCATTTTATTTTACGGCTTTCCAGCCTCACTCCCTTCGTGTTTTTTTTTTTTTTTTCAGGGGAAAAAACAATGGCATTGTGCTTTTAGATTTTAACGTCTCAGAGAGGTTATTAATAATGCACAGAAGATGGTTGGCCTCTTTGGAAACCCTCTCAGCTTAAAATCTCTCCCCTCCATTAAAAGTGTCTGACATCATTTTCATCAGCCCGCAGACTCTGACATCATTTTATGACCAAAAAATATTCAATATACGCCTCTTATGCCAATACTAATGCTGCTCTCACATTGTTTTCTCTATGATTTCAATGCCAAAATACTATTAGCTTAAATATTTGAATACGTAATGTACATTATATGAATTTTATATTTGATAATAATGTAGTATTATAATAACTGACAATGAATCTAGGCTGTTGAATTAAGAAATATTAAATCATAAATAATGATGCTGTTAGTCCTGTATTGTCTGTTTAATTCTTCACAACAGAAGTCGGATCGCCGTCTGGGACATGTTGCGTGCCTAAATGGAATACTTAAGGTTAGGGGTTTGTTCAAATACTTATTAAGCTCCACCACTAATGCATTAAATGATATATTTATGACCGTTACATGAGGTAAACCTGTAAGGTTAAGCCCTTGTGTGTGTGCAGGTGTCTCTCTCAACATTAGGTATTGTTGTGTAGAACAGCCCAGACAAGGCAGCTCTCTTTGTTTGCCTTAATGTTGGACTAGTGGAGGTTATATTTACTCATTCCTCTCAGCTCCCAGAGCACCAGAAGCCCTGAGCTCGCTCTCACACACACACACACACACTGGGAGCTCGCCCTTAACTAGAGCTGTTGACTTCATGCTAATAAGTTCATACAAATTTTCATTTCTAAGGCTTGGGAATGACATTTGCTTTTCTTAATTGCAGGCAGAGCGTTTGAAAGAGGATCAAGTCTCCGAAGACAGACACGACTCCTCATAGGGACTGACCTTCATCAGCGCAACCAATTATAGCAAATCATTCACCAAAAATTACAGTAAACAAATTTACTTTGTGTAGGTGAGCAGAAGGAAGGGGCTGCGAGCACGTGAGCGCATGTGCGTGTGTGCGAGGTGAGAACGGGCCCACGAGAGGGGCAGTCTGGCAGCTGTGGCCTGAGATCACCACGCATTGCCTCGGAATTCGCAACGCTCCCCCCCGCCATTCTAGAGAAAGGGCTGCCAGACCCCTCTCCCCTCTCCCCTCTCCGCCGCGGAGCATTTGCATACATTCTGCTTGAATATAGAGAGGGAACATGTGTTGAATGGGAAGCATAAAGGAGTGAATTACACAGCCTGTGTTCGTCAGCTAATGATATACGTGCGAAATGCACTCAAGCGGATGATGGAAATTGGAGAAAGCAGACATGGTCTATGGCGGCCCGGAGAGGCCAAGTTCAACACTCCACTAGGAAGTGACGGGCAGGAACGTGTTTTAACAAGGGAGAACAATTTAGCAGGGGATGTGGCTCAGGTTATGTTCAGAATAGCATACTGACGTATTACCTGGAGTATTTTTGAAGTGCGCAATATGCACATTTTCTGAATGCTTGGATCATCTGAATTGCCAAAAATACCACAAAACATATTTTCGTGTTACTACAAATAATATCATACTTTAAAAAATATAATAATCCAATAATTTACAATATTTCTCATTTTAAATATAATGATATTATTTTATTAATTGCATGTGTGTGTACATATATATATATATATATATATATATATATATATATATATATATATATATATATATAAAATTTAAAATTTATATTCGTTTTTACAACAAAACTTTACTGCATTTTTACACAGTTAATTTTATTTAAGATGATAATTGGATGCTACTCCCTAATTTTAATAGCCAGTGCACGTTATCGAGACAGTAAAGGTGTGGTAACATTTGTAAAAGAATATAAACTAATGCTAAATCATTATTTTAGTCTCGCAAAAAAGAATCTGCATGCATGTGTAAATTTCTGTGGGAAATCGCTGGCTTTGTTTCATCCGGCTTCCTCTGGCTGAAGTGGACGGTCAACAAGCAAGACCGCGCGTGTGTTTTCCCGTGTGTATTGTTTACAGAACGCCACGGTGTCTTGGTGTGAAGCTTTAATCAGACTTGAGTCGTCTTCCATGGCAACATGGCGGCCGGCGCGTTTGTCACCTTCTTCGCCGCGCTCCCCAATATTGAGGCACTCTAACAGGTCCCATCCTGCCTGCTGCAACCTTCCTTTGTTCCAGCGCGTAAAATGTCTTGTAATTGTGCAGGGGATGTCCAGATGGCAGGCTGATCCCGGCGCTGATGGGATTAGAGCTCTTACCTCACGTCGGCCCATCTGTCCTCTCTAACTGGCTACGGCCTCACAGACGCCGACCGCTCGTCTTTATTGCATAAACCTAACAACATTACCGCCACTTGGTATGCAAATCAACCCGGAGCTGTAGGCCCAGACCGGAGGGGGTGTGCGTGCGCCGCAAGAGAGACTTTCTTTTCCTTGCTCTAAATGTCTTCCTACTCCTTTCGGTTTTGTGCATCACTATATTTACTTGCTTTGGCGGAATGAACACTAAATGGTTACCGTTTCGGGGAGTGTGTGCTTTTGGACCCGGGAGGAGGGGGTGTCGATTGTGTATGTTGTGTCTGGCTATGTGCAGATGGGGCCGTTTGGATCAGAGCGTGTTCGCGCCTGTGTGAATTTGTACATATGTTTCTGCATGGCGTATCTAAATGGCGCTAATGCAAAAGAAACCCTCCTATAGCGTGCGCTCGCCTCTTTCTCCTCCCCCAGGTTTCATTCTCCAGCTGTAAATAATGAAAGGGGCTCATGTGCTTGGAGAGCACAGCAACGGTGAGGGTCCGCTGGGCCATGCGAAGGGAATTACTTTAAGTTGAAGATCAGAAGGCAGAGTAAATTCACTGTCCGGGAAAATTCGCCTGAATTAGATGATTAGATAAAAGTGTGAGAGGACAGGAGAAACGGTAGGACCTCCCCGTGGCCGCTTTCGTGCTCTCTCGGCTTGCATTTATCACTTTCAAGAATGTGTTTCTAATCTAAACCACCCTGTATCTGCGCCGCAGACCTGGACTTGACCGTAAATATGGACGAATTTATATTTTACGACTATATATCCTGTACATGTGTGCTAGAGGCTCTTGAATGGAAAGAGATGACAGGTTGAACCTTTCTCTCATTTCCTTCTCAGCCAAATGATAAGTCTTAAACATTCTCTCGAGTTTAAAGGAGTGATTAAACGGCAAGTTCGGACACTCCGAAACTCTTTCGCTCCATTTTAACGACCCCCCGGTCACCCTTAAAGGGCCAGATATTAGATAGGTAGCTGTAATATTCACTACGGCCCAAATTTGCCATATGGGGCGGGTGAAACAGCAGGTAACTAAGTGGTGAGAGAAGGCCGGTGGGTGTTTAAGGAGGAGGTGAGCTTTTAAAACAGTCGGAAATTTAAAAGAGTTGTCAGGAATATCGCCGCCACTTGTTACAGTACTGTCAGAATTCACCACGAGAGGGAACGAGTTCATTTAAATCTGACCGGGACTATCATACGTGAGGCCTAATAATGGGTACGAAAGAACGTTTTTGATGGAAACTGTAAAATCGTATTTTATGAAACATACTTTTGTCCATGCACATCCTCTTCTAACAATAAAACCGCTGAAATCCGACCGCAGATCAACTATATGATGGTTGTAAACACAGTAATGGAAGCTTAGAAAAAGATTTATAATAAAACCAGGCTTTGAAGAAGGATAGCCTCGGCAGTGTTTGGGTTGGGCCATGTTTTTTTCTTTCTCTCTCTCTCTCTCTCTCAGTCTCACGGGACTCAGGCAGACGAGGGGAGAGGCCTCAACCTTCTTAATTGCTCTCCTAATTAAAGGCGGTTGCTAAGGAAAACACACCTACTATCAAGCAACTACAGCAGAGAGACAAACAAAACGTCAGCATACCAAACACTCGAGCGCTCAGGGCACAAACGTTCAATTACGCTACTTCTGTACTGCTTTTCACCGACGCTAATGCAAAAGGCAGAGAAACAGAAAACAAATATTTTTGCTGGGGTTTTTTGTCTCACACGAGTCGGAATTGGATGCGATTTCTCTTGCATCATTAAATATTACTGGAGCTTTGGTTGATATGGTAATTACGGACTGATTAAGACAAAGAAAATACTAATGTTATGTTTTTTAATGAGCAAAGATTATGTTCTGTTTTAATGCTTAGCCCAGAGATTTGAGTGCTGAAGTAGAGTGATCAAAACCAGCTCAGGCTAACAAAGCAGCAAAATCTGAATTTTACCCATCAGAGGACTTGCTTTATAAAGATTAGATCCAAGCCTGGATGATATCAGTTTTCTGCACTGAATTTAGAGGAATGTTCACATTAAAATGTATTCAATGTACTAGCGACGAATATTAGCCAGAATATTTAATATTAATGTGTTCATTAAATGCATGCACATATTTGTGGTCTGTGCTAAAATTTTGATTCAATTTGTGATCCAATTCCCTCAGACACAGCTTTCAGAATGACAAAAATGTGGCCCAAAATCATTCATAAAAAATATCCAAACCTATATTTCTTTTTTAAATAACTGCAATAACATCAGTAATAATAGTAACAATCAATTAGTGATGAATTAAGCAGTTAGAAACATCATGAAAGCTCTGAAATGCTTTTTCAGCAAACAGAGAAAGCATGAATATTCTCTAAAAGATGAACTAGCCATGTTTCCTCTAAAGTTTCACTACCATGTTTCGTGGATGAGCGAAAAGAGGCAATGTGAATGACTAAAAGAATGTGAGCTAAAAATGAGAAAAGGGGAAAGGCAGGAAAACAGAGGGTGAAAGTGAGAGAAGCTCTGCAAATAATAGTGTTATGGGAAATGTGCCTACCATTCTCCAGATAAGGAGTGGCCGTACCTTCTGAGGGGTCTAGGCGGCGGGCTCTTCTGCCGTGTTTTGAGTTGTTGTGGACAAACATGTTGTCCGACACGGCCAACACGTGACCGTCCACATTAACTGTTGTCGATACAACGACCTGTGAAGAAAACGTAAAGATTGTTTGAAGGCATGTTCAGTCTCTACATTGGGCCTGTGTGAAGAAGATCATAGAGATGCATTGCTTCACATTACTTCTCTTGGTATGAACAGACCTTTAAAACTAAATTAATTGTTCGCAATTCAAATAATATTGAATATATTAAATATTATAAACTAAAAAAAACAATGTTCCAAATAATGAAGTAATAACTGCTGTATTCATGCTTAAACTTTATGTGAAAAACCTTCAACTAATCAATCAATCAATCAATCAGTCAATCAATCAAGTTACAATTTAAAAAAAAATCAAAGAGTTTGGTATGATAAAGTTATATATAATATTTCTGTCACTGTCAAATCGATTAATCACATATAACAAAAATGTTTATATATATATATATATATATATATATATATATATATATATATATATATATATATATATACATACAAATATATATATATACAAACATATATATATATATATATATACATACAAATATATATATATACAAACATATATATATATATATATATATACATACAAACATATATATATACAAACATATATATATATATATATATATATATATATATATATATATATATATATATATATATATATATATATATATATATATATATATATATATATATATATACATTGACACACACACACACACACACACACACATCACTTTTACTTCAAACCCACTAAATCCCAGGCTCAGCCCATTCAGAATTACCGGTAAATGACAAAAATGTCAGTCGGATTTAGAGGGTTTTGTGTAAAAAAAACGTATGTTAGCTGCGATTTATCATGATTAATCGATTTGCCAGCACTAGTTATTTCACATGTCTTACCATAAATATGAAGTCAATATAACAGACTCTACTTAAACTTAGAATCGACTCCATTCAACTGAAAGGATCATTTGGCATCCAAAAAATATCAGGCCTTTTTTTGACCAGAGGCCTTTTTGAGCACTTAAAGGCCAGAAGAGGGACACTTCTGAGGGATTCTGCGGGGTCTTTATCAGAAACCGCTGCTCTTTTTTTGCAGCTTGCTCTTTGTTGTGGGTCTTATTTGCGAGAAAACGAACACAAAAAGCCTTTTTGGCCTGTGGTGTCGACTCAACATGAGAGCAGGTCTCTCAGTTAGCGGATGAACCCGGTGCGCCTCTGATCAGTAGGGTCCTTTGGACACGGACGCACACGCGCCACACGGCTTTGTTTGTTTGACTTCTCTCCTCCGTACCAGCAAGGCTTTATTTTGAATGCTGACAACCGTGCGACCACTCCACACCTTCGAAACAATAACCGCAAACACATTTGCCTCGCTAAGCGCTAGAGCTTGAACCTGTGCCCATTGTTTGTTTTCCAAGCCAAGCAGGAGGGAGCGAAACAAGGGAAAAGTTGCTCGTTTTTGCAGTCTTACTGGGTTTGGTGGAACAACTCCCTGTGGGCTTTACATTATTAAAACAATAAGTTATATCACTCCATTCTGAAAAAAGAGACTGTTTTCACACCTTAAGCAACTAAAGATGACTTGCGCGGTTCAATACGCTCCGTGTAAGCTGGAACGCCGTCTGACTGTTAATGACCCCGTCTGAATCCGAACAGGCTGCCGTTAGCTACGGATCAATTCAGCTTAGAGAGTTCCAAATAAACACGTTCACTTAAAATAATAAGATAATAAAGTGTGCATGCATTCGACATGTTTCCAAATGGGTCTTGAAATTCCTCAATACCCATTCTAAAACGTTTGTCCTTCTCCAAAAATGGAGTACACTAATTTTGGGTGTCGAACAGGAAATCATATTAGGTTAATGAAGGTGAAAAATGTTTAACATTGTCTTGTTCCTATAGTCCTCGGCTGCAATAGGTCTCGTATTTCTTTCTCCAAATGAACCGCCGTGCAGGAATCGACTCTATATAAAGCGCATTTAATTTCTCGTTTGAAGAATATAATTAACCTTTGTAAGAAGGAGAGCTTCTTTTTTCCTATTTAAAGGAGACACTTGGGCGGTTAGAAGAGTGCGTGTGTTAGATAAAGGACGAGAGGCTTGTCTGGGAAGAACCAGCCAAGCCCTTGTCAATCAAAGAAGGGCCTCCATTTTGAAGCGCTCTGGCTTTTTTTTTTTTAACAAAAAGCTACAATTAGTGTTTAATCTGCCACTTAAGGTGAACAGAAAGAAGTGGAGAGTCTCTCATCTGCTCCATCATCCATTAGCAGCCACTCAAACGGCCCACAGATCGCTAGCTCACCCTATTACATTGATCTATAGATTTATTGATTAGCTGTTTTATCTTATTAGTCACAGCTTGAGTAAGAGCCGTTATGGAGAAGGGTGGCAGACCCTCAAAAGAAAAAAAAAGAGAATTTGAGAAGAGCCCCTGTGGTAGCAGATGAGGGGGTTTTCTTTGTTTATGTTGATCTGTTTACTAAAGAGGGCTGCCCATACAGTTGCATTGAGAGAATGAGGGTCGTTTAGCATCTGAATGAGGGACGGGGTTTGAGGGGGGTGGGCTGTCGTGTTGTGGGGGGTCTGAGGTGGAAGTGGAGCAGATACAATCTGGGATATTCCCTCTGTCACGTTCACAGTCAAGAGTCACAGTAAGGATGATACTTGAGGCCTGTTCACAACAAATAAGATGCTTTAAAATATTCACAAAATTATGTTTTGCCTCTTAGATAAAATGTTTGGATGCTGAAATGAAGTATTAAGCAGAAAAAACGTTCATAAAATTGGGGGGGGGGGGGTGAAAATTGTCCAAAAAAAATGGGATTCTTTGATGAATAGAACGTTCAAAAGAACAGCATTTATCTGAAATAAAAAGGTTTTATAACATTGTACTACTATTTAAATATTTTTGGTCTGTAAGATTTTTATTGTATTTATTTCTTTGGGAAAGAACTTAAAGAAATGAATACATTCATTTAGCAGGGATGCATTAAATTGATCAAGTGACAGTATAGACATTTATAATGTTGCAAAAGCTTTATATTTCAGATAAATGCTGTTCTTTTGAACTTTCTATTCATCAAAGAATCCTAAAAAAAAAAAACACAACTGTTTCAACATTAATAATAATCATAAATGGTTCTTGAGCAGTAAATCATCATAGTAGAATGATTTCTGAAGGATCATCTGAAAAGTCAGCTTTGATCACAGGAATAAATTACACTTTAAAATATATTCAAATAGAAAACATTTATTTTATATTTTAATAATATTTCATAATATTAAAGTTTTTATTTTTGTATATCTAATAACATAAATGCAGCCTTGGTGATCAGACTAGACTTCTTTAAAAACATAAAAAACCTTACCGTTATTTTATTTATCATTATTATTGTATTGTTTATATATATATATATATATATATATATATATATATATATATACATTTAAAATATTTTTTTTTATTTTATTTTTTATTTAAAAAAGTAAAATATTTTAAAAACCTAAAAGAACCAAAAACTGACGGCTTAATATTTGCAAGATACTTTAAATTAGTTTCAGATTCTCTGTACTGCCAAAAACTAAAAACAACAGG
Source organism: Pseudorasbora parva (assembly GCF_024679245.1). Lineage (NCBI taxonomy): Eukaryota > Metazoa > Chordata > Actinopteri > Cypriniformes > Gobionidae > Pseudorasbora > Pseudorasbora parva. The sequence continues at coordinate 36,476,820 of NC_090192.1, read as the reverse complement.
CATGGTGTGAATAAGCCTCTAGATAATATTCTGCTCTCTTAGCTGAGTTCAAGACAGGAAAAATAGAGAAATAAGAGAGGAAATGGCAGGAAAAAAAAGAAGGAAAATGGAATGGCAAATGGGGGAAGACAGGGACCCCGAAAGCATGACCTTGCCATGAGATCATGGAGAAAGGAACATGAGTGAAATTTATTCTGGAGGTGGCATTTAGTTTAGCAGAGCAGAGTTGAAGGGTTAGCGCTGGAGGAGAGGTGTCTTGCTAATGGACTCCACTCACAGACTGACAGCCATCACAGGTTTGGGTCATTTGTCTCACAGGCGGCTTTTGGTTGGAATTGTCTGTTGATTGTGATTTTTTTTAAGTGATGCTGTCATAAGCTCTCCCCTCAGGGCTTTTTAAATTATTTAGAATGTAAACACCAGAGCGTGGATAGTAGAAGGGAACGATTGGGTTGTGAAGGGTGATGTTTCCTTAAAGGAAGTTTTGTGGAGATATGAACAGATTCCACAGGTAACCGCTGATGAAGAAGAGAGAATGATGAATGAACAGAAAGGAGTGCTCTTTGGGGATCGAGTAGTATTAGTATGTCTCTCCACACACAAACACACACACACACACCAGGTGCTGAGGCAGAGGAAGTGTAAATAGGCTGAAAACCCAGACATGCTGTTATAGCGAAAGAAAGAGAGGTCCAGTGACTTTATTGTGGGGAGGCACATCCGCAGTGACGGATGTTTCTTTTACTCGCCGTGCAGACAGAAAGGACACTTCCTCTCACGCCGGCTCTGACCTTCTGCTCTGGACGCATGGATCAATATCAGTGAAGACACTTGACGTCCCAAAGCATGAAAAATGAAAGTTGTGCAAGCGGCTGCACCACTGCTGCCTGCTCAACAATACATCTATATAACCACAAGTATATAAACACACATCCTCACAGGCAGCACTGGGTTAAGCGGAGCTGTCACACACACACACACACACACGTAATGAAGTCCAAGGCTACGGCCTTTCTGTGTACTGTATCTAGTAACGTATCTGTGATTGGATGATACCAGATAGATACAGATGTACATAAATAAATGAAAGTGGTCTAGATATATACATTTGTGGAGTATAATGCACATCATGTATAGAGGAACAATAGATACGATAGATCCTGAAGGTTTATTTGTGTGTGCGTGTGTGTGTGTGTGTAACGTTTGGAATGTGCTTGAGCAGAATTGCAGAATCGAAGCATCTCTGGAGGAGACAGCTCTGGCCTTCGACCGGGTCAAGGCAGCCCGTTTAAATATATCCACAAAGTAATACACCATACAGCAACCCCAGCGAGCAGCCTGTTTTCACATTAGAGAGAGAGAGAGTGTGTGTGTGTGTGTGTGTGTGTGTGTGTGTGTGTGTGTGTGTGTGTGTGTGTGTGTGTGTGTGTGTGTGTGTGTGTGTGTGTGTGTGTGTGGAGAAAAAAAGAAAACATTACCTGGAATCTGCGCATGTCCCGTGGGTTTCCTGCATTCTTCAGGCAGTTCTGATTACACTTGAGGAAGAATTTCAAAAAGAACCTGCGAGAGAAGACAAAGAGAGGGAAAACTCCACGTTAGACAATCAATCCAGCGCAAAACCCGCACGGAACAAATCGATAGCACGAAATACAGCTGTAGACTTCATAGCAGAGCGAGTCCGGGATGTCCACGCACAACACGACTAGCACAAAAGCGCGATCAAACCGACAGCTGGATTCACCTTGTTTCTAGATAATTCCCCTCAGAGTAATGATCATTAGTGTTTTGTTCCTCACCCTCCCACGACCTCCCTGTCTCTCTGTTTATCTGTTTTTCAGTCTGTCCGTGTGGCTGACGCATCCAAATCCCACAGTTCCCCACAGAACCCATCTGCCCGTCACTGACAGGAAGTCAGTTAATATTCCGCCCCCCTCTTTCCTCCCCTGCTCTACCCTGTAATTAAGGCTTAACGTGCTCAATGGGGAGGTAAACCAGCACACCTGAGCCCTGCTCATCACAGACGAGGACCGGCGAACGGGGTAGGAGACCTAACGAGGTGAGAGCGGCCCGCAAACTTACAGTCCTGTTAGACAATTAGACACACCCCGCTACCGGGACAACAGCACCCGGTAATTATTGCGCAAATTACTAACTGCATAATCTGTTCGGCAAATGTCATGTGTGAGCGAGAGTCAGGGAAGGTCCCGTCGGACGGGCCCTCGCACAAGCGCACCTCAAGAACCACAACCTGGTGTTTTTAAGAGGTAAAGAGACCCTTCAAGAGTCCTTCAAGAGAGGTGTTGAGATGGAAGAGGGGCTTTAGGGAAGAGGAAGTTGAACGCTCGTACAGATGGTACCACACTCCTTGTATCACAGGAAGCGATTTGTTTAAGAGGAAGACCACTTGTAGGACGGATAGATAGATGCCTGACCTATTAGAGTGAACTGACTTAGCATAAAAATAGGGACTGTGGTTTCTCCAGCAAGTGGGAAATTTGTCTTCGTATATGGATGTCCATGTCGACCAATATTTACCTCAGCCCTCCAACCCTTGAGAGGCCGGACGCACTTCGTAAAGGTCTCTCGTTCTCTCGCTTTCCTGCATGCTGCGATGTCATGCATTGCAGATCGTGCTCGGTGTTGAGTTAACACATGTATTTCACTAGGTAAACAGTGTGTGTATGCAGGATGAAGTCTCATTCGGACTCTCCGATGGGACCTCAAGCCAAGTAATATATCACTGTGTGAAATGACATCTGCAACCCTGAACACCCTCCACTTCCAATTCTCATTTATATACAGTCACCCTTTCCTCCCGACAGAGAGGGAATGTTTAGGATTGAGACAGATTGAGGAAAAGTAGGAGAAAGGCGAGGCAAGGGCCCCGAAGGTGGCCTTGGTAGTTTCAGAACATTTTTAGTGACTGCCGTCAATAAAAAGCGAATTTCAGCATTGCTGGGGTGGGCGTAAAGAAAGATGGCAGTCATAACAGCCAGAAGAGGCCAAAAAACATCAGAGCATTAGCTTTAATTGTGTACAGTGTGTGTATGGTAGTTGTTGGACAGGCCATTATCAGAATGAGTATTACGAGCTGTAATTCGCGGCCCCTGTCTTTATTTCCCTATAGAGCTGTAATGTTTCACAGCAGGTATCGGAGTAAATCAAGCCTGAAATATAGCCTTTATTTACCTCTCTCATCCGCTATCTCTCTCTCTCGCTCTCTCACTTGTTTTTTTTTTTTTCCTACTCTATAGCCGCAAACAAATCGCTTCACACACATGTACACAGGTGGACACACTTGCGCTAACTCAAAGATTATTGCGAAGCACACATTCAGAGGTTTGAAAGTGAGATGGACTGCATCAATTTCAATAGATACAGCAAAAAACATGAAAACTATAAAACATGGAAGGCATTTACCCTTATAATGTAGAGACTACTGTAAAAAAAAAAAAAAAATATATATATATATATATATATATATATATATATATATATATATATATATATATATATATATATATATATATATATTCATCTTATATATTAAGTACATATAAACATATTTATGTTTTTATTACAGTAAATATAATCGTCAATAGAGCAATGATTTGAGAGGCAAAATTGCTTTACAATTATTTTCACTGAATAAATATTATTGCTTAATATTATTTTTTTACGCACAAATCTAACCACATTTTGTGACCAATCTTATTATCTCACACAAGATAATAAGATCTCCGGCAATTTCCTGTCATTCTATTGATATTCTAATTCACTAATACCATAACCAAACACATTTACAATTAATGTCAAAGAAAATCATTAAAAGTATTATTAACGAAATGGCAGGGTATTATCACCAACAGGCTAATGCGCAAAAGTGTTCAAAAACACACACTCTCTCATTAAGACCGTGTTCAGTGGCAGCGCGTGTTCGCTCGGGGTCTGTTTACCTCCGAGTTTGATTAAGTGAATTTCCACAGCTTTCTGAACACAATGATATTCGGCTGCTGTCCACAACAGCACTGTAATTTCGTCTGAATTAGAGCCGTTTCACTTCTGCATGGGGATTGAGCAAATTAGTCCTTTGTGAAAAGGCAAGCAATTACGGCCACACGGTTCTCTCTCCTTTTTGCTCTCTCTAAATGGCTCCAGAACTTTGCCGTGATGTTCGCGACCGTCGGAAATAAAGAAGGCAGTTAAATAGTCATTTAATGGAATATCAAGGAGAACGCAGCATTAGATGCTGGCAACGGAGAGCAAGGAAGGGAAGGAAAAATTAACTGCAATTATGTTTGATTAAAGCTATCCTTCTCAATAATCAGCATTTGTGACAGGACACAGGACTCTGGTGGCCTATGGATGCCATGGAGATGTTGAGCAATATTAAGGCCAATAAAGGGATATTAGCATAGCTAATTATGGAAGAGCTGTAGCAGCGAAAGGGGGCCTCTGTGTATTGTAACGTGCAAAATAATTGGCCGAGGCAGTTATCAATTACACAAGACACGAATTTGGTTTGTCAGAGAGTGAAAAAAGCAAAGCAGACGTGTTTAATTTCACATCAGAGACCTTCTTCCCTCGCTTTTGTTCTTCACCGGAGGCGTTCGACTTCTAGCTTCCACTGCAACTTGTCGACAAATCTGTGATAAAATGATCTGGCCGGCCGGCGCAGAGTAATTAATACAACCTGTCCTTCACCGCTCTTTCTGACCAGAGGGGCTGAATCCTTATGATGGTGGCGGACGAGTGTATGAGAGAGAGAGAGAGAGAGAGAGAGAGAGAGAGAGAGAGAGAGAGAGAAGACGGGGGGCTTGTCGTTTGAAAGGACTTTGGCTTCACAGGCTGAGGTAATTGAGAGGAAAAAAGGGGTACGTTTCAAGCACATCAGCTCAATAACAGCCCTTAGCTCTTATCTTAACCCAAACCATCATTGGATCGTTTTCCTGCCCTCATTCAAAGGAGAAGCCCCCCTCCGTCCTCTCCTTCACACTAATCCCACTTCATTCAGCACAAAAGACGCAAAAACAAATAAATGCAGGGGGCGATGCTTCTGTCCCATAACCCCCGTCATAATTGCTGGTAAGGTTACTCTTTCCGAGCCTCCATCATCTTGATCTCTCAAATTCAGTGCGCACTGCGCTTTTAAAAGCAGTGGCAGGCTAAATTGGTTCTCGGTTGAAAAATTGGAGGAGAGTATAACAGCTCTTTCATAGCTCAGATGTTGTTGAAGTATCAATTTTGTCTCAGAAATGTCTCCTAGAACTAATGGAGAAGTGACAACGAGACAGGATAGAGCATCACTGGAAACAAAGAAGAATTTACTTCTGAAAGGAAACTGCTAGTACATTTCACAAATAAAATACAACTTGCAAGTAACGCATTGAATTAAACATAATTCTTCAGGTAAAACAAACATAAGAATCACTTTTTACAGGTGCATACAAATAATGCGAAAAGCAGAACTATGGTTATTTGGTCATTTTGGAATTTGAATTGTATGAGAAAAAGTTCAGATTTTGGACTGCA